>NW_019154089.1:54839473-54914388 GCF_002288905.1 Enhydra lutris kenyoni | reverse complement strand
AGGTAACCCCGAGCTTAGAGCTCACTACTCAGCTCTGTCTCTGTAGCCAGCTTCCCCGTTCTAATACCTGTAAGCTCTGCGACACTCAGACACCCCCGATCCTTCTGTGACCCTGCGGGACCTGAGGCCGCGCTGACCCCGCCTGGGCTTCACCCCGGTTAAGCCTCTGGAGCAATGTCCCTCAGTGGAACAGACTTTTAAAAGTCCTGATTTTGTGCTCCGTTGCTCCGCCGCTTGCCGGGAGCCGGCCCCTCCCCCCATGGTCTATCTTCCCGTTGCTTTGGATTCACTTCTCCGCCAGTCCTACCTTTCAGAAAGTGGTTGAATTTCTGTTTCTAGAGTTGTTGTTCTTCTTCTCTTCGATCTCCCGTTGGATTTGAAGGTGTTTGCAATCTTTAGATAAGCTATTTAGCTGATCTCCCGCTACCTGAAGTAGTCTCAGCCTGCTACTTCTCCGCCATCTTGACTCCTCTCCTCTCATTGTAGTTTTGATTTGTATTTCCCTCATGATGAGTGATGTTGAGTATTTTTTTCATGTGTCGGCTAGTCATTTGAAAGTCTTCTTTGGGGAAATATCTTTTCATGTCTTCTGTCCATTTCTTAACTAGATTATTTGTTTTTTTGGATATTGAGTTTGGTAGGTTCTTTATAGATTTTGGATACTAATCCTTTATTGGCTATGTCATTTGCAAATATCTTCTCCCATTCAAAGCCTGCCATTTAGTTTTGTTGATTGTTTGCCTCATTGTGCAGAAGCATTTTATCCTGATGAAGTCCCAATAGTTCATTTTTGCTTTTGTTCCCCTTGTCTTAGGAGACATGTCTAGTAAGAAGTTGCTACAGCTGGGGCTGCCTGGGTGGCTCAGTGGGTTAAGCCTCTGCCTTCGGCTCAGGTCCTGATCTCAGGGTTCTGGGATCGAGTCCCACATCAGGCTCTCTGCTAGGCAGGGAGCCTGCCTCCTCCTCTCTCTCTACCTGTGATCTCTCTCTCTGTCAAATAAATAAAATCTTTAAAAAAAAAAAAAAAAGAAGTTGCTACAGCTGAGGTCACAGAGGTTACTGCCTGTCTTCTCCTTTAGTATTTTGATGGTTTCCTGTCTCAAATTTAGGCCTTTCATCCATTTTGAATTTATTTTTGTGTATGATATAAGAAAGTGGTCCAGTTTCATTCTTCTGCAGGTCGCTCTCCAATTTTCCCAACACCATTTGTTGAAGAGACTGTCTTCTTTCCAATGGATATTCTTTCTAGCTTTGTTGAAGATTAGTTGACTATAGAGTTCTGGGTCCATTTTTGCCTGTTCTATTCTGTTCCATTGATCTATATGTCTGTTTTTGAGCCAGTACTATACTGTCTTGATCACCACAGCTTTGTAATACAACCTTGAAGTCCGGAATTATGTGCCTCCAGCTTTGCTTTTCTTTTTCAAGACTGCTTCAGCTGTTTGGAGTCTTTTGTGGTTCCGTACAAATTTTAGGACTGTTTGTTCTACCTCTGTAAAAAATGCTGGTGGTATTTTGATAGAAATTGCATTATATGTGTAGATTGTTTTGGGTAACATAGACATTTTAATAATATTTTCTCTTCCATCAGCATGTTTTTCCATTTCTTTGTGTCATCTTCAATTTCTTTCATCAGTGTTCTGTTGTTTTCAGAGTACAGATCTTTTCTTCTTTGGTTAGGTTTTTTTCTTAGGTATCTTATGGCTTTTGGTGCAGTCGTAAAGCAGATTGTTTCCTTGAGTTCTCTTTCTGCTGCTTCATTATTGGTGTATAGAAATGTGACACATTTCTGTACACTGATTTGTATCCTGCAACTTTACTGAATTCACGTATCAGTTCTAGCAATTTTTTGGTGGAGTCTTGCAGGTTTTCTACACAGAGTATCATGTCATCTGCAAATGGTGAAAGTCTGACTTCTTCCTTGCTGATTTGGATGTCTTTTAGTTCTTGTTGTTGTCTGCCTGCTGTGGCCAAGCTTTCTAGTTCTACATTAAATATCAATGACAAGAGTGGACATCCCTGTCTTGTTTGTGACCATACAGGAAAAGGTCTCAGTTTTTCCCCACTGAGGAGGATACTCACGATGGGTCTTTTGTATAAGGCCTTTATGATGTTGTGGTATGTTCCCTCTATCCCTACTTGTTTGAGGGTTTTATCAAGAATAGATGCTGGGGGCGCCTGGGTGGCTCAGTGGGTTAAGCCTCTGCTTTCGGCTCAGGTCATGATCCCAGGGTCCTGGGATCGAGCCCCGCATCGGGCTCTCTGCTCAGTGGGGAGCCTGCTTCCTCCTCTCTCTCTGCCTGCCTCTCTGCCTACTTGTGATCTCTATCTGTCAAATAAATAAATAAAATCTTAAAAAAAAAAAAAGAATAGATGCTGTACTTTGTCAAATGTTTTGGCTGCATCTACTGAGGATCATAAGGCTCTTATCCTTTCTTTTATTAATGTGCTATATCACATGATTGATTTATGAATATTGAACCATCCGTGCAGCCCAGGAATAAATCCCACTTGATCATGGTGAATGATTCTTTTAATGTTGGATTTGATTTGCTAGTATGTTGTTGAGAATTTTTGCATCCATGTTCCGCAAGGATATTGGCCTCTTAATTCTCTTTTTCAGTGGGGTGTTTGTCTGGTTTTAGAATCAAGGTCATGCTGGCCTCATAGAATGAGTTTGGAAGTTTTCCTTCCATTTCTGTTTTTTTGAATAGTTTGAAAAGAATAGGTATTAACCCTTCTTTAAATGTTTGGTAGAGGGGCACCTGGGTGGCTCAGATGGTTAAGCATCTGCCTTCGGCTCAGTTCATGATCCCAGGCTCTTGGGATTGAGCCCCGCATTGGGCTCCCTGCTCGGCATGAAGCCTACTTATCCCTGTCCTCCCTGCTTGTGCTTTCTGTTGCTTTCTCTGTTCCTATCTCTCAAATAAATGAATGAAATCTTTTAAAAATAAATAAGTCATGTTTGGCACTCAAATTGATAGACACATTCATTTATATGTATATGTATGTGTATGTATATATATATATTTTTTCTCTGCCAAAATAATTTTTGAAATCTGGAAAGCAGGTAATTGAAAATAGAATGCTGCATTCTTTATCCAAAAAGTAGTGAGTTTAGCATTAAGACATAGACGTTAATTTGCTTGAACCTCTAAAAGTTTAGATAATACAAGAGTTTCTTTGTTTTCCCCAAAATCTTTTTTCTTATGACATTCCAGGAACTTGATTATTCCCCACACTCCTAGAGAATGTATGCTTTTCATAAACCTTGCTGAGACTCCTTTAGACTAAGCAAAATGACTGGCATTGTGGAGAAAGAATGCACTAGAAGCAATGGTGCTAGGCTGGCTATACCTTCCTGCAAGAGTGATCAAAACATGGCCCTGCTCTAATGCCTAAGCAGGGTATACAAAACATGCATTCTGGCAAAGGGCAAATAATGGTAATAATTATATCCACACAGATGAAGGAATTTAAAGAAGCAGCCCTAATACTCAAAAACACCCACCAAATCATGAATGCTAATGCTAAGAAATCCCAAAGAACTTAAGAAAAATCTAAACATCTCCCAAAGAGGCACATAATTTTAGTGATAGGAAAACATTTATACTTCATTACTCTTTTAAAGAATCCTGCTAGCAAAAGACATCAATATTTGTTTGAAAATAGGATGAAAGCCATATTTGGCAGAAGCACATTTGAAATCTTTCCAGGATGTATTTTTGTTCTCAATGGAACAACAGAACTTGGCCTTTCTCCAGTTTTAGAAAGGCACACACATATTCATATATGTACATGTTTATGTCAAAGCAAATAAAAAGTGTAACTTTAACATATATTCCTCCCCCCTTACCTCAACCAAGTTACTTTTTTTCCCTGACAGATGCAAAGACACAATTAGAAATGACCTAGATGGTTATAAGAGCTGTATTGATGCTTTGAAGGACTGCTTGTGGGGGGGGGGGGGCAGGGATTTTGTTATGTGTCCTCTGCTAAATGTGCTTTTATACGTAATATGTATCTATGCAAATATACAGTTTATAAATATTATGTTGTGTCAACTGTCTGAAACTTGCTTATTTATGGTTAGAAATATGTCTTTGAGAACTTTCTTTCCATTTGAGTACTTACATCTGTTCCTCATAACCAAAGATCCATTACATAAGACTAGCTGATATTTATTGAACACCTATGCACAAGACACTCTCAGTGTTTTACTTGTGTTATTTCCTTTAATTCTCACAAATAGGATGGGTATCATTTTACAGATGAGAAAATAAAGTCACAGAAAAGTTTAGTTACTTCCCCAAGGTCACACTGTAAGGAGACAGCAGAGCTAGGTTTTGAATCCAGATGGCCTGATGCTTCTTTACAGTATTTCATAGGATTCTTTATAAATACTTAACATTCCTTAAAGATATTCCTCCAGTAGTAGACAATCAGCTTATTACAAGTCTTTTTTTTTTTTTAATAAACATTGCTGTCATAAACTTCCTTATCTCAAGCTCTTTATGTACACCTGTGAACATCCCCTAATGTACACACCTAGAATTACAATTCCTGGTGGAAAATTAATCATAGGCCATCCTTCAGTATTTAGTTTTATTTTTTTTTATTTTTTGTTTTTCTGGGTTTTTTTCCCCATAGTGAAAATGTGTTTCTATTAAAGCATGGGAACAGGATCCATGGGCAGAAAAAGCTGTACTTGTGATTGTGAGGAAGATTATATACTTTTTAGTTAGTGGGGGTTAGGGAAAAGTGAGTCTCTGAGGAATTTGTGTATGTGGAAAGTGAGGTTTGCAGGGGCTACCATAGTAGACAGACCTAGATTCAAATTGTATTTTTCTACTTAGGGTTTTGGGGGAAGGTCTCTCTAAACATGTTTACTTATATGTGAAATGAAAATACTAACAGTACTTAAAGTATTTCATAATTTTGTTGGAGATTAAATGAATTAATGCATGAAAAGAATGTAATCCAGTGCCTAATACATACTGAACATTCATGATAATTATCATTATTAACCTCAATGGGAAACCTCTGAATCCTAAGTCTATCCCCATTTCTTCTTATGACTCATTCATTATTCCTTCCTGTTATATTAAAAGCAATCATTTCTTTTTCTGTCTGTCTCTCTCTCTCTCTTTGTATTCACAAGTGTTTCTGGTAGAAGGGACTATAGTTTCTATATGTATCTGCAAAAGCACCTGGAAGGTACCTAGTGTTATTCATGTTTAATAAATGAACAAATAATGGAGGTGCAGAAAGCACATCCCAAAGTGCTCTAATTCTTCCAAATCTTTTTGACCATCTGATCTAAGAATCTCTTAACATATTATTTCTTTACATTCCTTCCATTCCAACATACCCAATTTTCCTTTATCACATTATTTCATGGGTCAGTGTTTAAAAAAAAAAATGAAGAAGAGATAACTGATTTTAAAAACCTAAAATCTCTCTGAAATATATAATTGGGCCAAAACAAAGGCAACCAAAAAATTTTTACCCTTAGTACTCTGATCTGATCAAGGTAACAACTGTGCAGGTTCTTCTGGCCACAAAGTAAACGAGTGGTTCCAGCTCTCATTTAGTTATGTACATTGATCAGAATAAGTGTGGAGAGTGAGAAATTTCCATTCATTCCCTGTTGTATAGACACAGCAGGAAGTTGTTGCAGTTTGTTTTATTGTCTGCCTGGAGGAAAAGTCATTCTGTTGTTTTAATAATACATCGCGATGGTTTAATGATGGATGGGGTTTCAGAGCTCTTAATCAGCTTCCCACAATGACTCGCACAAACTGAACCCATGTAGCTGGAACAGGTTCAGAGATGAGAAGATGCAGACATGAGAAGGAATGCCACCTAATTTACAATGAGCATGCTAACATCATTTATTACTTTATCATATGGTTTCACATTTTGTTTCACTAATCTTGTAGGGTTTTTTTCTGTCCTCTTTTCCTGTCTACTTTTTATTCTCATTTTGTTCATTTCAATACATTTTGTGTGTTCATACCTGATTCCAACCCCTATATTTGTAAATTCTGCTTTCATTTGAATAAAAATTTGGGATTCATTATTATTAAGGTCAAAGGAAAAAATATCTGCAGCTGAATGTGTGTGCTTCCCAAAGTACAAAAGTGAAATGAAATGTAGGCAAAGTATCAAAAATGAGAATGTAAAGAAATACACGAGTGCAGGGAATTGGAAGTGGTCTGGGTTCCATTTGCCTGATATGCATAACTTCTCCCCTTTACCACAGTTTTTAATCATTCTGCATTTGTATCTTGTGTAATTTGTTATAAGAAAAGTGAGAGAACTAAAGGATGCAGTAGAGAGTTAGGGACCAGGTCAATCCTGACATTCATTTTCAGTTGGGCAGTAAAGGGTTTAGCTCACAGAACCTAGAGAAAGCATTTATCCAGAGTGCAATAATAGGGCATGAAAAGACAAGACATAACAGAACAAGAAGCAGAGTCCTGTCTGTGATCAGGTGCAAACTTGGAAAGTAGTTCTGGGGGCTTCTGCCAAAAAAGCGATGCCGTATGGCAGAGGCAGATGTCCAAATGGTCCAAATAATCAGCCTCAATCCTACCATCATGTACCCAAAACACCCATTAAGGGCTGGTGCACAGCAGCCTTGATCCTGTGCCCACTGTGATATGCTCCAATTCTACTTCCAAAGAGCGGGGTTATTTCTGATTCTTTTCGTACCAACCACGGCACTAATGAATTGTTCCTTTAACTGTCGTGCAAGATCTAGAAAGAAATAATTGGCTTGATATAGAAAAGAGAAATATTAAAATTGCATCTTCAATATCACAAGACACCCTCCCAGTGTCACATATCAAAGTTCCAAAACAAAAGTGTAAATGGCTGGAGCTCCAGTGGAAAACATGTGTAGAGTGAAGTTCTTACATCAAGGCTAGTGCCCTAGTCCTGCAGAATCGGCACAACTCTTAGCTCTAGGACACATCTCTATCTTGGTTCTCTCAAGATGCTTGTCTTATGTAAGTTTCCTGGTTGTTTTGCATCACTGTAAAGCTATTATCTATGACCAACACCAAGCACAGCATGCCAGGCATTTCCTTATATTAATATTGATAAATATTTTCATAGAAGTCTTAGTATGTCTGAGAACCATTGCTCAATTTCACAGACTTCGTGTAGAATCTGTATTCATTAAACCTCTGTGGTTCTAAGCACAGTCACTCCCAATTTGACACACTCAGAGCCAACACATAATGACAGTTCATTAATTTCCCATTGGTGGTGTGTACATGCTCTCAGTAACTTACTGCTCAGAAAGGGTCGCTTTCTGAGTTGCTTTCCAACTACCCAGGAGCTAACTGATTATACTTAAATCTTGGATAATCCTCTACAATAGCTTCCCGAGTTGCCACTAGGGTGTTACACACACTTTTCTGGGTCAATGAGGTATGGTTTACTAAAGCTTTTATTCAGCCACATAATCATTTACAGATCACATACTGAACACACATTTGTGGTGAGGCAGTGTGATAAGCCTGAGGCTGTGAAGACACAGCTTAATCACATTACAACCTGGGGAAGAGAGATAAATGCATAAACCAATGGGTACAACATGTGATAGACACTGCAAAAAAGGATACCACAGGAGAACAAAGGAATGGTCATTTCTAATTGGGAAGAGGGAGTGGCCATTTCTATAGCTCAAGAATTCCTGGAGTACCATTAAAAGAATTTCAGATGCAGCTAAAATGTGTGTCATTAAACCGAAACTCCAAAGATGCAGAATAATATACAAAATAGGATATTCAGAACTTTGCCCTTGTCCCTATCCAGGTGAATTCATAGTTTGCAAAATGCTGATCTCATTCAGGAAAATAAAGACAAATATCTGTTTCCTAGTATCTCTTCCAGACACTCCCATGGTCTCCTCACCACTGTGTTTTACCTCCTAGACAGAATGTAATAAAGTCAGTCCTTCCAGTTAATGGTTAATGGCTGTGTTCACTTCAGAAGGAAGTCAATGAAATGTACGCATTTCGTACATTTTCACCTGCTAGAATTATACTTAGATTAATTTTTGTATATTTATTCTCCTTTAAAGTTATTCTCTTTTAAAAAGCACATTTTCAAACCATTTCATCAATATAAAATTTAAAATATTATGTATTAAATATTCTCTGTGAAACACATCTTGGTGCTATAGCTCCTCATCTTTAATCCTTCAAACAAATTCAGGATAAAATTGTAGCACTACGGTAAGAATTGCTAATGCTTTCTATTAAAAAGTTTTTGATGATTTTCATGTTCTCAGATATGTAAATTCCATTTTGCGGTAACTTTTTTGTTTTTAAAGTAACCATCAGTAGAATTAAGTCATTTTTAGTTGTCAGACGTCCAAAGGCTAGTAACAGAACATTTGTTAGCTGGTTCATAGGATTCTCAAGTTGAGATTGATGTGATTATTTATAGTATAAAATCTCTAAAAAGCATGAAATTCTATTTTATATTCTCATCTTCCTGAAAAATTGATCAGTGTGGGAAAGTTCATATTCTATTTCCAATAAGGAAATAAAGTCAATAAATAAATATTAGATAGAACTTTTCCTTACAGCAGACATCATAAAATCCAATCCTAAGAATAAGAGTTTTGGTCTACATATGATCATATCCAGTGCATGGTCATTAATTTAATAACAGAAGGAACACAAGAATTATTTTACCTATATGGTCAGATGAAGTTTTTGAAATCATTAAATAATGCCTGCACATTAGTAGAAAGAACAGAAAGACATTTGAAATAATATACTCATTCATCATGCTTTCCCCCAAAACAACCACTATTTTCTTGTTCAAAAAAAAAAAAAAAAATGAACAAAAGCACAAATAAACTATTACCTTTCAAAAAATGCAAATTTCAAATAGAATCTTTTTTTTTTTTTTTTTTTTGAGAGAGCTAGAAAGTGGGAGAGGAGCAGAGTAAGGAGAGAGAAAATCTTAAGCAGGCTCCACGCTCAGCACAAAGAAGGACATGGGCGGGGCTTGATCCTAAGACCCTGAGATCACATGAAATCAAGAGTCAGATACTTAATTAACTGCACCATCCAGGAACCCCTCAATTAAAATCACTTTCAGAGCAATGGAAACTACTATGACATGATGCTCAATAATAACAATGAACAAACCACAGTCTACAGAAATGCTCACATTTTTACAAAATTCTTTCCTCCATTAAATAAATTAATAAATAAATTCCATTTTTTTCATAGTAATAGATACTGAAAAAGTTAAAATGCCCATCAAAACAAATGTTTCCACTGAAACATGCATGTTTAGTACATGTTACATGTATTGCCCAGGCTAAGATAATGGCATCATAGCTTCGGGGAGAATAGTGACCCTATGAGTGATCAAATTAAAATGAAAACAAAAAGAAACAAGTAAACCTTGTCACTCACAAAGGCAGTGGGAACAGCAGCTGCGGGCAGCAAAAAAAAAAAAAAAGTGCTTTTTAATCCTACCTCCTACTGTCCCATAGAAAATATGTTGATTCTTCGTGCAATAAGCTCCCAGGAGAACCTACCTAAGGTTCCCTGGCTATTTCTTTACTTTCCAGAACTATTTTAATGATATCTTTAATTGCTATGAAGTTTCCACCAAGAAAATCAGGATGCTACATCAACAATTAAGACATCATCATTGTAAACAATAATAATTAAAAGCACATAGAGTTCACAGCACAGAACAGCCACAGAACACTGAGGACAATGGCCTGTTGAAGGAAAATGGTCCTTTTAGCTGTTCTCCCTGTAACGTGATATTAACAGAGCCATTTTCTGAAGTTCAAAACCAGCTTAAAAAGCAACATCAATTCATCAACTGCAAAAAGCCTACAGGTTGATCTATGGAAATTTGCTCTCATGTTTGGAAGAATTATCCACTACCAGTGTCTCCTTTAAAATCAGAGCTTTCAAAAAAGTAGTGTAATGCCAATTAAAAAAGGAAGGAACCTGCCAACAGAGTTTCTGACTGAACAGAGATTGCTTGTATGATTTTAATAATTCTGTCTCCTTTTTGCATATTCCCCTACTTGTGATGATTAGTAAGTTGTATAACCCATTTATAGTTTTATTTTAGCATCTGTGAACAAGGAGCAAAAATTGTTTCTGACACTGGAGAAATTACTTTAAGTTGTACAAACTACAGGTTCTATTTATCTGCCAAGTAATTCACATAACCCTTCCCACAAATTCAATGTTTATCCAAGGATACCACCTCTTTGGTTTGAAATATATTTTCCTTTTATATACTTTCAGGAAATAATTCTGTGACTTCCTTTATAGAAATGCCAAATATCTTTCCTTTTTTAATAAAATAAATTTTTTATTGAAATCTTTATCACACAGCATAAGGTGAGCAGAGTATACATGTACAGCTTGGTGAATTACCACAAACTGAGCAGACCCATGTAATCCCATTCAGATAAATAAATTGAACAATTCCAGCATCACAGAAATCTCTTCCCTGTCTGCTCAAGTTATTTAACATTACTTCCAAAAAAGTAGCCAATACGCTGCCTTCAATGGCCATCTCTTATTAACCAGTTTTGACCTGTATGGGAATAGGTCTATAATATGCCTAGTTTTTTTATGACTCTGTTGGGTCCACCTTGTGTTTATGAATCCGTTATGCTGTGTGTAGCCGTAGTGTCTCCACTGACATTACATCATGGCATCACATTATGTGAACATGCCACAGTTTGCTCATACCAGATTGTAGGCTCCTGTGATGAACATTCCTGTATGTGTCATTTGATGCACACAGGTTTTCATTTCTGTTAGGTATATGTCTATGGTATAACACCAGGCCATAGAGTTTGTGCATATCCAGCTTCCGTAGATATTTCCATACAATTTTCCAAAGTGGCTAATTCATTTTATGTAATCACCATCTGAAGGCAAGAGTTCCAGTTGCTTAATATCCTCATCAAAAATTTTCATTTTCATCTTTTAAAATTTTTAACTTTCATCTGTAAGTTAATTCATTGTTTCATTTTTAATATTATCTCATTTGGGTTTTAATTTGAATTTCTGTTGATTAACGACGTTGAGCAACTCTATATATGCACATTGGACTTATTTGAATTGAACTCTATATAGGCACATTGGACATTTGAATATCTCCTTTTGTGAAATACGTCTTTGATATCTTTGCCAATCATTTTAAAATTGAGTTGTCTATATTTTTCTTAACGATTTAAAGGAGCTCTTTGCAAACTCCTAATGTGAGTTGTTTTTCAGATACTTATATTGCCAACATCTTCTTCCACTTTGGTTTGTCTTTTCTCTTTCTTAATGGCAACTTTTAAGGAACACAAGCAATCAATTTTAATAAAGTCCACTTTATAAATCTTTCACTTTTATAACAATGGTTTGGGGTAGATAAGAAATATTTGTCAACTCCCAAATCATGGAAACATTCTATTTTGTCATATTTTAGAAGATGTATTGTTTTACCTTTACATTTAGGTCTATGGTCCCCTGAGACATGACGTCTTTTTAATCATCTGAAGTGGGGCTAAAGATTGTTAGGTTGGTTTTTTTTTGGTTTTTGGGTTTTTTTCATGGATATCCAGTTGACCTAGAGCCACTTATTGAAAAGAACATCTTTTCCCTATTGCACTGAAGGGGAACATTATCATAATTCAAGTAACTATAACTTCACATTGTGTGTTGTTTTGTTGATCTATTCTCCATTATATACTGAATAATTACCAAGTTCCTAAAGATTTATAAGTCCAGATATTATGCAATGTAAGATTCCTCACTTAATTCTTTTTCAAGATTATCATTTCTATTCTTGATCCTTTACTTCTCCATATAAAATGTAGATTCAGCTTGTCAATTTCTACCAAAAAAAAAAAAAAGATAAAATTTTATTGGAATTCCATTAAACCTATAGATCAATTAGGGTACATCTCATATCGTTACAGTATTGGATCTTTCCAATCTATGAATACAGTACCTCTTTCCATTTATTTAGTCTTCCTTAATTTCTCTTACACCTAGTAGTTTTGTTTGTAAGGAGTTTGCAATCTTACGTTACATTTATCGCTGGTTATTTGATGTATTTTAAAGCTATTCTTAAAGTTATTACACATTTTTTAAAATTTTGCTTATAATTATAAATAAATTTTGTTTACAGTTAAAATCATATACAGAAACACTGTATTCAGAACCTGAATCTACTCATTTTTTTACTAGTTTTTAAAAATTATATGCAAATAATGACAATTTTGTTCTTCTCTTTTAATACTTTTCCTTTTTATTTATTTAGCTCCATGGCACTGGACAAGATCTTCAGAAAATGATGAGCAGAAGAGATAGTGGCATTCTTATCTCATTTGTCTCAAGGGGCTGCTTTCAATATTTAACCATTAAATAGGATATGTTTTCTGTAGGCTTTGGTTGATACCTTTTATGAAAATGAGGAAGTTTCCTTCTATTCCTAGTTTGTTAAAACTTTTTATCATGAAAGTGTGTTAGATTTTTATCAAACACCTGTTCTGCATCTATTATAATTATTGTATAATACATTTCTCCTTAATTCTGTTAACATGGTCAATGACACTAGTTGATTTTTGAATGTTAATCTCATGTTGAATTCCTAGAATAAATAAGCCAAATAAATTTCTTTGTATTTCCTACCAGATTTTCAAATATGAGAATTGTAGAATTAATAGAACCTTTTTTAAAAGATATATTTATTTATTTGAGAGAGTGAGATGGAGAGAAAGAGAACACAATCGGGGTGAGGGACAGAGGGAGAAGGAGAGAATCCTCAAGCTGGCTCCCCGCTGAGCACACAGCTTGTCACAGGGCTGGCTGCCAGGACCCAGATCATGACCTGAGCTGAAATCAAGAGTTGAACGCTCAACCAACTGAGCCAACCAGGTTCCCCGAATTAATAGAAATTTCTAAAAAAAAAAAAAAAACACTATCTTATTTTCAACTATTTCTGACACTTTTATAAGGCATACAAAGTTACCTGCTCCAGATATCATCACTGGTTTTCCTTTACTTTCAGGTATGCTTTTGCAATGACCTGAAGAATTTACATTTTCTTTGTCCATTATAGCTCATATAATCTAGAAATTGGTCTCTGAATGCCTTAATATAGGAATTAATATGAAATGTTGTATATTTATCTTATTGTTGGAAAATGGTTTACTCTTAAACCAATGGTTTAAAAAATATATTGACCTAATAATTGGCTTTTAAGTATATATATGGCCTTTGCATAATCAGTTCTGGTATCCACTTTAAAACATTGGTAAAGTCTAGAATAATACGCAAAATTTGTCTGAGCTTCCTCAGATCTCAGAGTAGTAATCAACCTTTAAGCACCTTCTTCCACCCAACCTGCACTTCTAGATGGCGAAGTTCATGCAAACAGGAAGATACTGTTATGAAGAGTCCACATAAACACACAAAAAACCAACCACACAGTTACTTATAGGCTCAGTAAATTTAAAAACATGTTTTTTCCGTCTCCCATATCTCCAACATTTGGAAGTGAAAATGCTACATATAAAGTGGTATAGTATGGAAATATTTAAGTAGGAAGAGACTTGCCTTTTATAAAATCTATTTGGAAAAAAATTGTTTAAGGTACATAAAAGGAACAATTATTAATCAAATGAAGTGAGTGAAGAATTTAAAAGCAAGCCATTCAGAATTTTAGAATCACCACATATTTGGGGGACAGGATTAATAGTCAGTATTTGGGACTCCAATATTGTTTCAGGTTCAAATAGAAAAATGTGGAAACTAAGCCAAGAAGTTAGTTTAAGAAGCAGCGGCAGCCCATTTTAGAAGCATACACGGGCATTCCTTTAATGCTGTCACTAAGATACCAAATTTAGCATAAAACAATAAAGCTTGGAAAAATCAAACAGTGAGGCCTTGGAAGCTCATTTTTACCAGACAGTAAAGTTTGCTGCATTAAATGCATATGATTTAGTTCAGCTAATTTTTTTTCATCTCTTTGTAGTAAAATATAAGTATTCTTCTGTCTTATTCTCTAAAGCCCATTAGCAGTGAAAGTCCATCTTTTCTAATTTATGAGAATGTTTAATCAAATAAGACTTTGAACTTTCATTATAACCTTCAAATAACGTCTGGGGATCATCTCCTAAGGTTCTGAATTCCTAGCAAGTAGCACTGTGCCATTTACTAAATTGCCAACATATTTAATAAATAAGAAAACTTTGTTATGTGATAAGATGTTTGATTAAGGAATGAAACAATTTAACTTTCAAATTTTATCTTTCAAAATCTGGACTGTGAATAGTCCATGGATCAAATTCATTAGTTAATATGGAAAAAAAAAAAGATTAACATCTTTACTCCTACCTCTTACTTGTTACTATTAACTGTTAGGTAACATTGGAGCCTGGGATCCATATTTGAAACTACTGTGTTATTTCAGTATTGGAATTAAAACTTTCTCAGACACTCCCAAGATATAGAATGATTAAGATGCAAAAATAAAAATATTTTCTAAAAGAGAAATCACATCTTGAGGGAGAGAGTATTTTGCTCCTGTCAGCCTCACTGCTTTTCTGCTCAGATTTTTTTTTTTTTTTTTGGTTACTTATTATTCTACCCATGCAATCTCTAATGGCCCAGGTTGAGAAAATAATTTTTTTTCAAAAAGTTACAGTAGAGAGGCTTTCCTTTTAAATGAACACAATATAATAGCTTTATATTGTACTTTCAGTAATATCCTGACAAATAAATATAAAGAAATTAGTTCATGGTCTCATTTATTGAATATAGGTGGGCACCCTCCCTCTATCTTCATTTTGAATTCACTGATAGCAAATTGCTTTTTCAGATTGTATGAGACAAAAATAACCAATGTTCAGGCATTTTGTTGCACAAAATTTAAAGGAAGAGAACATTACCCCATGAAAGCAAATACGGTCCACATCATCTAACAGGGCAGAATCACCACTGTCATAGTCACCCTCCAGTTGCTCCCTTATCAAACACTTCAAATATGTCAATACTTTTGTTTTCTTTAATTATTCATTTAAGCAATAAAATACAGGAGAAACTCTGTCCACTCCTACTCCCCCCCCCAAAAAAAAGATCTAGACCAGATTTTATTGTTCTCCATACATCTCTATCAACTTGGTTAATAGCCTTTGATTATGGAATGAGAATGGAACATCTTACTGGGAATGCTAAGTTCTCTCAAGAGTAAGCTGAAAAATTTATAAGTAAAATTCCTTATTAACTAAGCAGCAGCATCTGAAAATCACCATGTCACATTCATAATTCAGTTTACAAATTTAGAGGCGGGTTTAGAGAAGATTATTCCTTGACAATACACACAAACCACTTCATTAGACATTCACTCTATTTGTTCACAAAAACAAAGGGGACACCTCTGTAAAAGAAAAAGTGTTTGCTACTTCCATCCCCTTCCATATCTAGCAATTATGTTTGAATGATATGTGCCATGTTGTTGCATCTGAAATGTGGTTTTTCATAGTATTATGCTAGTTACATTTTCAGTGTTAGAATGTATTTTTCTAGAAAGTTATCAATCTAGGAAGAAATATCAAACATCATGGACATTCTAACAGAAGAGAGCTTATGAATATTGAATTCAAAGACTTATAATCATATTTTGTTTGAATTCATACTTGAATTCACTAAATGTTCATTGAATGAAATTCTAAATTGAATTAAATCCCAAAATAAATTCATATATTTACTCTTCTAATGACAGCTGCTTCTCCACATATTAACAGACCCAATATGCAATAGATATGTTATTTTATTATAGATAGTATCTATGATATAATGCATCTAAATTTCTATGTATAAGAACAGTGTTTATACATATAAAGTACATACTCCAAAGCATCATAGATCAAAATTTTGAATTCACAGAATCTGAAGATAGACTAATATTGTTCAAATATTAAAATAGTTGTTTATAGAAAAAAAGCCTTTGCACAGCAAAGGAAACAGTCAACAAAACCAAAAGACAACTGACAGAATGGGAGAAGATATTTGCAAACGACATATCAGATAAAGGGTTAGTACCCAAAATCTATTAAGAACTTATCAAAATCAACACCCAAAGAACAAATAATCCAGTCAAGAAATGGACAGAGGACATGAAAAGACATTTCTGCAAAGAAGACATCCAGATGGCCAACAGACACATGAAACAGTGCTCAACATCACCCGGCATCAGGGAAATACAAATCAAAAACCACAGTGAGATACCACCTCACACTAGTCAGAATGGCTAAAATTAACAAGTCAGGAAACAACAGGTGTTGGCAAGGATGAGGAGAAAGGGGAACCCTCCTATACCGTTGGTGGGAAGGCAAGCTGGTGCAGCCACTCTGGAAAACAGCATGGAGGTTCCTCAAAAAGTTGAAAATAGAGCTACACTACAACCCAGCAATCGCACTACTGGGTACTTAACCCTAAAGATACAAATGTAGTGATCTGAAGGAGCACATACACCCGAATGTTTATAGCAGCAATGTCCACAATAGCCAAACTATGAAAAGAGCTTAAATGTCCATCAGCAGATGAATGGATAAAGATGTTGTGTGTGTGTGTGTGTGTGTGTGTGTGTGTGTGTGTGTGTGTGTAATGGAATATTATGCAGCCATCAAATAATGAAATCTTGTCATTTGCAATGACGTGGATGGAACTAGAGGGTATTATGCTAAGCTAAGTCAATCAGAGAAAGACTGTTATCATATGATCTCACTGATATTAGGAATTTGAGAAATAAGATAGAGGATCATAGGGGAAGGTAGGGAAAAATGAAACAAGATGAAACCAGAGAGGGAGACAAACCATAAGAGACTCTTAATTTCAGGAAACAAATTGAGGGTTGCTGGAGGGGAGTGGAGTGGAAGGGATTGGGTGGCTGGGTTATGGACATTGGGGAGAGTATGTGCTATAGTGAGAAAAAAATTTAAAAATGAAAAATAAATTTAAAAATAAAAATTAAAAAATCTTTGACTCAAAAAAGTCATTATTTATATAATTTATTTGTTATAGTTATTTATATAATGTATACTATATAAATACCATATATAACAATTATTTATATTATGCATATTATATAAATATATAATTATCACCTATTTATATAATATGTATTATATAAATATTATCTATAACTATGCAAATATTAATATATATAATCATGTAAAATATGTTCCTAAATAGATTAGGATTTCTTATGGGTTCCATTATAGAAATTGAAAATAAAACAAATTCCCCTTCTCAAAGAATTTACAAATGGCTAATAAACTGTATTTCATATTATCTGAAAGTAATCACACACATATATATGTAATTATATAAATAGCATTGCTTTACAGTATTTTCATCTTATTGCAATGGTTTTGTTACAAGAAAACTGTGTACCATAGGAAAGCAGATGTTTCCTACTATGCATTATACATCCTTTGAACAAGTTTAATATTCAAGTTTAATATTTAGTAAAAAGTCTATTAAAACCAGCTGTCCCTTATGATTACTTATTACTCTTAATCTCATAGTTAATAACCCCACCTCTTATATTCCTGTACCTTTCCCACATTGTTACTCTGTTCCCTTTTGTTTACATAGCATCTAGTAGGTATTCAGTACATGTTTTTATATTTTTTAATTTTTTATTTTTTAAAGATTTTATTTATTTATTTGACAGAGAGAGAGATCACAAGTAGGCAGAGGCAGGCAGAGAGGGGCGGGGAAGCAGGCTTCCCACTGAGCAGAGAGCCCGATGCAGGGCTTGATCCCAGAACCCTGAGATCATGACCTGAGCTGAAAGTAGAGGCTTAACCCACTGAGCCACCCAGGTGCCCCTCCATACATGTTTTTAAATAGCATTTAATAAACTCTTCCATTTTCAGAGACTCAGAACTTTGACTTCCTGATATGACTTCCAAATGTGTCCCTTATCGACCCATTCCTTAAAATTCTTCTGACTTTATCTCATACTTAAAAGTCCCTTACCTTAGTTTTGCCCATGCCGAATAATGCCATGAGATTAATCACTATGAAGCAACAGTGTCATCACGCCATGCTTCTACATCAAAAAGCATCAACACTACCCCTTGCCTACAGGATAAATTAATTAATTAAATGTAAAAAACATCTATTGAGTGTTTCCTATGTGCCAAGATATTACTTAAACCTCATGAACTGGAAATCATATCACTCTGAATTTGGTTGTAACCAACATTTTCATCAATATCTTTAAACTCTGACCTTCTTGGATCTTATACTCTAGCTAAATTTTTCTTCTTAGCTCCTTTACACACACCTTGTGCCTTCCCACTTCCCACATTTTTCACATTAATGTTGCTCTCTTCTTTATAGCCTAACCTAATTTTTAAGATACGATGAAACTTCTCCTCTTTTATGAAAATTTCACAAGCTATTCTGAATATGGTCAGTTTACTTTCTATTGTATTTGATTGTCTTTTAATTGCAGGCTACCTTCCAATATATTTCATTTTATTGTATCAATTTTTATTATGTAAGTCAGTATTATATGTTGAGAAGAATAGGTCTTTTGTATTGGTTATATTTGTGTTCAAACTTCCAGTAAGTTACAGACTAGCCATGTGATTTTGGTTAAATTAATTTCTGAATGGATTTCCTTATCTGTAAAGTGAAATTAGTTAATAACTATTTCCTAGTGTGATGGGTAAGAATCCAGTGAAATAGCATTGGTACTTATTAACTATGATTTTGCTACAATCCCACATTTTTTATATGTTTATCTTTACCACCTAGCTTGCAAGCCCTTAAGAACCAGAGAGTTTTATTATATTTTATTTCATATACTATTATAAAAAGCAGAATTATAGGAAACATTTATTTAATAGTAGGCTGTTTATTTCATTTTCCTATAATACACTTATGGGAAAGAGTAAACCAAAGAAACAAGAACATGTTAGAAAGATATTATCCTATTATTAAATAATTTAAGCTAAATTGTATGTGTATGTGCATGTATGCATGTATTTTTGTATATATGTTTATTTAAGTTTATAGATAGTATATATATAAATGTACATGTATGCTTGTATATATAGGCTTATATAAACAAAAATATACTCTCAAATATCTGTATATACACATACACAAAAATAAGCCAGATAAGAAACTGATTATCTTGGGTTGAAGTATTTCTGGACAGCACAGTTCTGTTGGATTTGCATTTGGAAGTAATAACTCTCTTCCTCAGAGGGTACTATATCAACATTTTAAGGCGGATTTCAATACTTCAATTTGAAGAAAGCTCAAAATGTGTATTTTGAACTGATCAGTTTCAATTATATTAAAGAGAAATCAATTAAGTCAGTAAAATACACAAAAATCATTTGTAAGATTATACTAATTGAAAGCATATTTCTCTAAAAATTTGCTTTTAAGGAGCATTTCTGGATTTAGGGGGAATTTTAAATTTAATCTTACATTGCATTATTGACCAACTTGATTAAAAGAGCACTCCCATTTTTTCCACATTCTATTTTTTACATTAAAATCCAGCACAAAGTGCTTTAGCATTGCCCTTCATTTGTTCTTCCCAGTTGGAATGCATGGCTAATCTCTCCAGGGAATGTTCTTGCTATTTATTATTGATTTTATAGCTCAAAAATGGAGGTGGGCAGTGAATGGGCTGGATTTCAGATTGGGAAATAACCACTTAGAAGAAGAAACCAGCTGGACACTTGTGATAAATTGCTATTTTCTGTCTGAATTTTATACCTAGTGATAGGTAGTTTACAGAATTAAGCTCCATATGGACAAAAAGGCGCTGAGGGGACTGCACCATAACCTGTGCGTACTTACAGATGCCTCATTCACTCTTTGGGGACACATTTTAGGAGAAACATGTCATAATCAGGGATTTAGGAATAATGAAAGATTTGGCTTTCATCTGTTTTTCATGGATTTACCAGAGCTGAGATAAAGAAAACAAACACACACAAATGTTAGCTGTGATAGCATTAAAGCCCACTAAACAAATGTTCCCTGAACGTGATCACGCACACAGAGACACACATGCACGTACACACATAAACACACAAAACTCTCACACAACCAGCACCAGCAGCACTGTAATTTCTAGTACAGAAATAGTCCCAGTGCTTTACAATAATGGAGAAACAAAAAATCAGTTATAAAAGAGTACTAACGAATTCTCCAATTGTTTTCTTTGTTTTATATTATCTAATCTAAACTAACCTTATGCAGACTTCTTAAGTGCTGATCTATGAGAAATCTTCCAATTTATAATAATGATTTTGGGTCAAAAAAAAGATTTGGGGTTATACATGAGAATTCTTTAAAACATTATTATCAATAGTATTATCAATATATTATCAATAATATTCAGGAATATTGTCAGGAAACTGAAATCACTAAATAGTTGAAACTGATAAAATTTAAGGCAGGGAATTGGTTATACATATGATGGAGTTACTGAATGACCAGATGGATGAGAGGAAGCAACACTGAGATTAGCAAAAGCACAAAGCCACTTCTACCATAGACTAGAGAGATAACAGGAAGGAGTGGTGATATTATCTGGGCCCAGGGCCCTGGATTACCAGGACATTGGGGCCAAGGTGGACCCATGGAGAACATAAACTTATTGCTGAAGAAACTGAAGCAGAGCAAATGAGAGAGATAATCCTTTCCAGGGCCCTCCAGTTGTCAACTGATAACTCTCATTGGATAAACCAAGCCAAGAGACAGCTAACAAAGGGGAAATACTTCCTGATGGGGCAATTCCCCTTTGATTTTCCTTTCTGGGGGAAAAAAAAAACAAAACAAAACAGACAAGCAAAAACAAACTAGACTTGATCTGAGGGAAAACAGGTCCAGGACAAAAACAGATACATATCATTTTTATATAATAACTTGTCAAACTTTGAACTATTTAAACCTCAATAGACTATCTTGAAACTCCAGATTCATTAAAAATTTCATTGCCATACTACAAAAAATAGAAACAGAAGAATTTTGAAATTAAAGAAAAACTGCACCACTGAAAATTTTAGACATTTCTCAAGCTCATTTTAATTATAGTTTATCAAGCAAAGATGATGACTCACTAAATTATTTGGATAAATGTAACAATTATATACTATCCATACACTTATCAATGTATCTTAGTGTTTATGTGATTAACTTTTCCTAAAATCAACATCCTTAAATATGGGAATATAGTAGTGGATTTTTCAAATGTGTTTTGTACAATTTAACAATTTAGTAAATTAAACATTAATATACTTGATTTGAGAAGAAGCACCAGCTATATAACCGGTTCTTTAACTTTTATTATCACTTACATAGGAAATAACTGACTAATCATGTCAAGGGCAGATCATAGACTGAATTTTTCCAACTCTTCACAGAATGTGTTACACTAACTGTAAGTTAAAAGGGTCAAAGTACAATTTAATATTTTTTAAAATAAAAAGAAAAAGGTATTTTTAGTAACAACACTAATTAAAAATTACACTTAAATCCATGGAAATATGATCAATAAAAATAAGCTTGTGGCATTTTTCTCAATTTATTTTTTTTGAATTGAAATTTTTTTTATTTTAACAATGTTAATTTTATTTTAACAATCTTTTTTTTAAACTTTTTTTTATTTATTTTCAGCATAACAGTATTCATTGTTTTTGTACCACACCCAGTGCTCCATGTAATCCATGCCCTCTCTAATACCCACCACCTGGTTCCCCCAACCTCTTCAAACCCTTCAGATTGTTTTTCAGAGTCCATAGTCTCTCATTGTTCATCTCCCCTTCCAATTTCCCCCAACTCCCTTCTCCTAACTCCCCATGTCCTCCATGCTATTTGTTATGCTCCACAAATAAGTGAAACCATATGATAATGGACTCTCTCTGCTTGACTTATTTCACTCAGCATAATCTCCTCCACTCCTGTCCATGTTGCTACAAAAGTTGGGTATTCATCCTTTCTGATGGAGGCATAATACTCCATAGTGTATATGGACCACATCTTCCTTATCCATTCATCCATTGAAGGGCATCTTGGTTCTTTCCACAGTTTGGCAACCGTAGCCATTGCTTCTATAAACATTGGGGTACAGATGGCCCTTCTTTTCACTACATCTGTATCTTTGGGGTAAATACCCAGTAGTGCAATTGCAGGGTCATAGAGAAGTTCTATTTTTAATTCCTTGAGGAATCTCCACACTGTTCTCCAAAGAGGCTGCACCAACTTGCATTCCCACCAACAGTGTAAGAGGGTTCCCCTTTCTCCACATCCCCTCCAACACATGTTGTTTCCTGTCTTGCTAATTTTGGCCATTCTAACTGGTGTAAGGTGATATCTCAATGTGGTTTTAATTTGAATCTCCCTGATGGCTAGTGATGATGAACATTTTTTCATGTGTCTGATAGCCATTTGTATGTCTTCATTGGAGAAGTGTCTGTTCATATCTTCTGCCCATTTTTTGATATGATCATCTGTTTTGTGTGTGTTGAGTTTGAGGAGTTCTTTATAGATCCTGGATATCAATCTTTTGTTTGTACTGTCATTTGCAAATATCTTCTCCCATTCCGTGGGTTGCCTCTTTGTTTTCTTGACTGTTTCTTTGCTGTGCAGAAGCTTTTGATTTTGATGAAGTCCCAAAAGTTTATTTTGGCTTTTGTTTCCTTTGCCTTTGGAGACATATCTTGAAAGAAGTTGCTGTGGCTGATATCGAAGAGATTACTGCCTAATGTTCTCCTCTAGGATTCTGATGGATTCCTGTCTCACGTTGAGGTCTTTTATCCATTTTGAGTTTATCTTTGTGTACGGTGTAAGAGAATGGTCGAGTTTCATTCTTCTACATATAGCTGCCCAGTTTTCCCAGCACCATTTATTGAAGAGACTGTCTTTTTTCCACTGTATATTTTTTCCTGTTTTGTCGAAGATTAACTGACCATAGAGTTGAGGGTCCATATCTGGGCTTTCTACTCTGTTTCACTGGTCTATGTGACTGTTTTTATGCCAGTACCATGCTGTCTTGGTGATCACAGCTTTGTAGTAAAGCTTGAAATCAGGTAACGTGATGCCCCCAGTTTTATTTTTGTTTTTCAACATTTCCTTAGCGATTCGGGGTCTCTTCTGGTTCCATACAAATTTTTGGATTATTTGCTCCAGCTCTTTGAAGAATACTGGTGGAATTTTGATTGGAATGGCATTAAAAGTATAGACTGCTCTAGGCAGTATAGACATTTTAACAATGTTTATTCTTCTGATCCAGGAGCATGGAATGGTCTTCCATCTTTTTGTGTCTTCTTCAATTTCTTTCATGAGTGTTCTGTAGTTCCTCGAGTAAAGATCCTTTACCTCTTTGGTTAGGTTTATTCCCAGGTATCTAATGTTTCTTGGTGCTATAGTAAATGGAATCAATTCTCTAATTTCCCTTTCTGTATTTTCATTGTTAGTGTATAAGAAAGCCACTGATTTCTGTACATTGACTTTGTATCCTGCCACGTTACTGAACTGCTGTATGAGTTCTAGTAGTTTGAATATGGATGCTAAGATTCTCAACAAGATCCTAGCAAACAGGATCCAACAGCACATTAAAAAGATTATCCACCATGACCAGGTGGGAGTCATTCCTGGGCTACAAGGATGGTTCAACATTCACAAATCAATCTATGTGATAGAACAAATTAATAAGAAAAGAGAGAAGAACCACATGGTCCTCTCAATTGATGCAGAAAAAGCATTTGACAAAATCCAGCATCCGTTCCTGATTAAAATGCTTCAAACTATAGGGATAGAGGGAACATTCCTGAACTTCATCAAATCTATCTATGAAAAACCCACAGCAAATATCATCCTCAATGGGAAAAAGCTTGCAGCCTTCCTGTTGAGATCAGGAACACGACAAGGATGCCCAATCTCACCACTCTTGTTCAACATAGTATTAGAAGTCCTAGCAACAGCAATCAGACAACAAAGAGAAATAAAAGGTATCCAAATTGGCAATGAAGAAGTCAAACTCTCTCTCTTTGCAGATGACATGATTCTTTATATGGAAAACCCAAAAGACTCCACCCCCAAACTACTAGAACTCATACAGCAATTTCTCAATTTATTGACATTATTCACTGGTGTGTCAGTAAAGGACTGTTTCTTTAGAAAAAAATTTCCTCGAAAACAGTCTTAAAACGTCAAGAAGAATATTTTGAAGTAGAAACCAGAATTTCTTACGTATTTCTGATACAGTCATCTCCATCACATAATGAACTTTGCCTTTGCTGTATGATGGCAAAGGATATCAGATCAAAATTACATTACAAACTGCCAAGATTTAGCACCTAAATCAGTCTTACCTCATTTGATATGTATCCTCATCCTTTCAGACTGCCAGGTTAACCTTGAAAACCCTGAACTCCTGGCCACATCTTGGAATACCCTAAGAGACAAAAAAGCAAGACCGACCACTATGATAAACCAACTGAAACCAAGAAAGAGAAACTTTTTTAGAATGATAAAACCACAAAGACTGACCTCAGTCAAATGCCAGTATAAATATGACTCTTAACTAGACTAATTATCTATGAAATACTTTTGGAGGGATACACTTGATTTTTCTAAGTTACTTATTAAAGAAAAACATGGAATGCATAGATTTAGTGGGGAGTGACCAGCTCTGACCATGCTATCTGAGTTGGTGGAGATGGACTTCCCCAAAGGAAGAAGCAATTCCCTGTGTCTTAGGATTGCCGTGGGTCTAATCTGACAGTGTGACCCTTTGTATTGTCTCACCATCCTTTAAAGACCCGTTATGAAGTAATGAACATAAGTTTGGAAGACGAGAAAAGTCTCAAACTGCCAACATTAAAATTGTTTACCATGTGATCTCAATAATCTTATTCCTCACACCAAAAGTATAAGCCAGTTCCCTTTGAATGACTCCTATCCCTACCCTACTGAAAATCATCTCCAAAATATGTTGAGGTTTGGGGAAAAATGAACATTCTGCACTATTCCTGAAACTAGAGATGGGAAAATTCTAGCACAAAACATCAAATTATTCACATGCAGTCATTTTATCACTCATGTAAAATAAAATGCAACAATGCAATTAGAATTCTAAGTCAGATGGAACCCAGACCCTTGGAGCTTCTCTCCATTAAAGGATTATTACCAACCCTGGGATGGAACATCCTGCAAGAAACTCAGTGAATCCTGAGTTTCTCACCTGTGCATCTTAAAAACACCCTTTTCTATCAGGAAAGCATCCATTCATATTCATAATTATTAAGAAATGTTTTAAGTTTCTGTTTTAGAAGCAAGCACAAATTTAGAGTAATCTGTTATCTCTTCATTATTTCCAGCTTGTGAAAAATAAACAGAAATTAGAGTTACAAATATCATTTTATAATCAGCAAACTGTGAATATTCTGTTTTTAAAACAGTTTACAATATTAAGGAAAGATTAATCAAAACAATATCAGTAAAAATGGCTACAATCCTTCAATATGAAAGAATATAATAAAAAGGAAATGGAAATCTCAAAATTAGACATTATTTAATACTTTCATCTCTCAAGTGTAAGAAACTCTAAATAGAAACATCTTTCTCATGAGATACCTACTTTGACCAATGAACCAGAACAAATGTGGTTAATGGAGGAGGAGAAAGAGGAAGACACAAAGAATAAATAGCTAAGAAATGTCTTGATTTCTTTCTTGTTTTTTGTTTTTTAGTCAGAACTTTTAATAGAATCGACTCATCTTTAAATTAATAAAAATGATACAGAGACACAAAATAAACAGAGTAATAAAATCCCTCCATAATATGAAAAAGATAAAAGATGGCATGGTGGCTTTCAATCCATAATGAGAACATATAATAAATGGTAAGTTTTGGTAAAATCACACATTGCCCTAAACATGTCTATTTGATGTGCATAACCCATACTAATTTTAAACACATGCCTTCCCAAACTTTGATGTCCAGATACACACATATCTGATCTTCAGCAAAACATACTAAAAGTAATAATCTATATGTAATTTCAGATCGATAAACAACACCTATTCACTGATATAACTCACAAATACCCAACTGATGTATTTCATTTCTGCTTGCTGTAATTAGAGGAACACAATACATACTCATATATATGTGCATATGTGCAATCTATTCCTATGCACACACACACACACACACACACACACACACACACTTTCAGAAGATCCAAATGATTCCTGAGAGTACATGAATTAACAACTGTAAGAAACATAACTGACACAACAGATTACCCAATACTCTACTCTGAAGCAGAGCTGGGCAACCATACTTCAGTGGAATAGGCTCAGAATCAGCAACTTGTAGATTTCTGCCTCTCGAGCTCTGTGATTAATGGGACTGAGCCACTAATTCCTAGCTCCACGTCTCTCAGTTGTGATTTTCAAGTGAGAGGATTTGAGGAGTTCAGCTTGAGACGCAATCATTCATTTATACACTCATTCAGAAGAATTGAGCATCTACCATGTACTAAGTACTAAGTACTAAGAATTGTATATACTGAGGTTCAACACAGCCAGCAGGCATGTCACGGCCATGAGGGTGGCAGAGCAGGGCCACACAGCAGAAACATGTCTGTCTAAGGTTTACTCTTGGGGAGCAGAAAAGATATGCTCTGTTGATGATATCTGAATAGGTGTCTACAACATGGATATGATGACTTGCTTGGGTAAGCAGAGGTTGGTTAATGGGTAAGTACTAAAAGACTAGAGTTGATAGTGTGTGGTTAGTTAGCTGGACAAAGGAAAGAATTTGAGGAGACAAGGGAGTGAGTTGCCTTCCAAATGATCCTAAGAAGCCACTTCATGGTTAGATATTGGAATTCAATGTCTTAATATTTTTTCATGCATCTATGAGTTGTTATTGGCAAGTGAATTCAGGGACAATAAATTCAAATTCATTTTCCTGAAGGATTTGAAGTTGGAAAGAAAAGGTAAGCCTCCTATTTCATGTTCTTGCGGATTATGAAATTTCACTAATAAAACTCTAAAAAATATTGTTACCATAAATTGTTGTCTTTAACGTTGTGTAATTTAAATTTACTTCTCTTCTCCCTCATACTGGTTGTTCCAAGTCAAGAAAAACTTGTATTTGAGGAGGCAATTATTTAATCTCACTTTATCATATAAAATATTCTCTATTAGATTAGAGAGTTAATAATCATTTTGTCTTGACAAAGCACCAGTTACTAATTTTCTAAGTCTTTTTGTGCAAAGCTTTATCTGTAAAATAGCATGTCATATAGCTTTTTACCTTATTTTCACTCCATAATAGAGGGATCTTAGTACAATTAAAGGGATATTACATTTTACTAAGGAGAACTGAACCAATTATTAATTATTAGAAATAGCAAATAATTTAAAAACTTCTCTATACCTTCCCTTGGCCCAACAGCATTACATTAGCAGAATTACAAACCACACAATTGGACTTTTTCAATTAAATAAATCTAAGGCACTATGAGTTATGCATAATAAAGTAAGAATTTAAGGTCACAGTCAGTGCACATAAAATCAAACAGTGACTCATTTTTTTCTCAAGAAAGACAATTTGGAAGATAGTGATCATAAGGTTGTGGAGTTTGAAATACTAAAAGCGGTGTGAGAAAGATTAAAAAAATATAGACTTCAAATTTATAATTTTAGAAAGTTCTTACATTGGTAGAAAAAAATTACAGCATTTTATTTCCTTAAAGGTATAGTTTCTCTCTGAGAGATGTTCCGAAGAGGAAAAGAGGAAACTATCAAAACTATGCAGGAAGTAACTGTTATGAATTAATTTATTTCATAAGTAACAATTATGTTCTCTGAATCAGCGACAAAGCGGGAAAAAATATATAGATGGTCTCAGAATTTCAAATAAGGTAGAAGGCACAATACTGTAAGAATTCAGTGGGCTAAGAGGGAGGAGAAAGAAAGTAGGGGACTTCAAGGAAAAACACCGAACCTCCTACTTGGAAGGGGAGGGTGGGCTTCAAAGGCTTTTTGAAGTTGAGACCTGAGGATGAATTAGCCTTGGGAAGAAAGTGGGTGGGGTCAGGGGGTTAGGGACCAGAGCTTTCCAGCCAACGGAACCATCATAGGCCAAAGTTCAGGAGATCAAGAAGTCAAAAGATTTGTTTGAAGACACGGAGAAAAATTCAGTAGGACTGGAACCTAATCACACGTTAAACAACTTTGCTTCCCACAGAGTTGTAAATAATTGTGTGATTGCATACAGAGAACTAAAACGATGCAATTTCCAAAGTAATCTCGGGAAAGATCACTTGGAAGGAGATAGGATGGGATGGGAAAGAAGGAATGGTTGGAGGTCTTTTCACTACGTTGAATGAAAAATGACAAAAGCACAATGGGACAGTAGTAGTGGGGAGGAAAGATAGACTAATACAAGAGATATTGAGAAAGCACATGGAGAGTATTTTGAGTTTTATTTCATATGGATAGTTAATGAAAGGTAAGGGTAAAAAATGTAAATGCTTCCCAACTATTGCTTAAGCAACCCAATGGTGTTTGGTGCCCTTTGTTAGCAAAGGAGTGCTGGGGGAAAAGAAGGTATATATATTGTCATATACTCCCTAAAAATATGAGGAGAAAAAGAAGCAAGCAGGTTAATGAGCTTCAATTTTGAATTTTTCTAAGAGCTGAATAATTGAACACTCACATTTGTGCAAGATGTCATAAAAACAATATGAATAAAAGAATAACGTCAGAGGTGTCACTGAGCAAAATAAAACACAAAAAGAAAATGAAAATAATTGTGTAAATGAACTGAAAAATATGAGACTAACAAAGGAAAATATAGATCAGTTTGCTAATTTGGAAGGTGAATAAAGGAAATTTGAGTTTTGGAATATCAATTTGGTTATTAGTTAATGTTATGCAAATCTTACAAAAATCTTGCAAAAGAAAACCCAAGAATGAATTTCAAATTAGGTTTAAACAACTTCACCGTGTTAGAGGGTTTAAAAATCACCTATATTGTATACTGTGAAATCCATCTCAGGAACATTTATACTTAAGAATATTTATTCTTTTGAGATATTAGGTGATAAAACAAAACAAAACAAAATTGGAAAGAGTAACGCTTTGTTAAAATGGAGATATATATCCAGTGAGACACAATTCTCCCCCTCAGGAACCTAATGAAAAATGTTTTCACATATTAAAGCAGGCTACACATATTTGTCAAAAATAAATCATGTCAAGCATAGTGTCTTTCTTTGATCTTTTAGGTAGGAAAATGCAGTATATGTTATGTGGAAATTATTCTGGCTTTGAACATTCACACTTGGCAAACAAGGATTTGGGAAATGAGAAGACTGATAGCTCTCTGGCATATAAAGAATGTCAGAGAAGAAATTGGAAAATTAGACAGGAGTCTGTATTAAATATAAAAAAGAATGAAAGAAAAGATTATTCTTTCTGTCATGATGGCCAAAATTGACAAGTAAACAAGAAACTATGAGTTATGATAAAGGGAAGTCAAGGCCAGATGGAACCATATGGAAAAAGCAGCTAACATTATGTATCAGGGAAATCTTCCCAGAGAAAGTAAGCCTTAACATGAGATTTGCAGGATGAATAGAACTTAACCAATGGAGGGAAAAAAATACATCCCGGGCAAAGGAAACTGCACTGAGCAAGTGTCCAGTAAAAACTCTGCATACCCTGAGCAGCAGTGTAGACAGGAAAAGGGTGATGGAAAGAGATGTAAACAACTGAGATGAACACATCCTCCATTTTTATCAGGACATACACTTCCTCTTGGTTGTTTTACAGACATTAATATTTTGGGTATAACAGCCTGGTTTATCTAATGCACCAGTGAATCAATGGTTCATGGTGTGCTTTCTTAAAACAACAACAAAGTACTTCCAAATATCTTTCACAATATTATGCCTCACTTATAGCCAATTTATTACTGGCGTAGTAAATAATTTACTAATTATTAAACAGTTAACATATTGACTATTCATATTGAGTAAATGAGACAAGAAGATTAAAAAGTTATTTCTGTAACTTCTTAGCCAATTAGAGTATGTCTAGGTTCAGTACTTTATCATTCTCATTGCTTTGTTTTTGTAGATTTCTTTTTCTAAAAATGAAAGGTCTATAGTAAAATCTCGTAACAATAGTCATAAAACTCCTCCAAAACAGTTTTGTTTCTTCTTTAGTATCACTCACACTTTTCAATACTAATCACATGTGGAAGAAAAGAAAAAAAAGAAAAAGAAAAAGGAAAGGAAGGGAATGGAAAGGAAAGGAGAGGAGAGGAGAGGAGAGGAGAGGAGAGGAGAGGAGAGGAGAGGAGAGGAGAGGGAGGGGTGGAAAAAAGGGGAAAAGAAAGGAAAGGAAATGGAAAAGGGTAGGGGAAAGGGGAAAGAGAAGGGAAAAGGGAAGGGGAAAGGGAAGAGAAAGGGAGGGAGGACAGGCAGACAGTTTCTTTTAGCTAAAAATCTGTTCTGCTCCTGGCAAGAATACCCAACCACTATCAGCTTAAACCAAGAAGACTGTAATTGTTTAATGCATGTGGACATTTTCACTACATTCATGGCAGGAAGAAAGTGCAAAGGACAGTATCAGCTTCATCTTTCCTCTTTAACAATGAATAAATATTTCCAGAATCCTCCTAGAAGAGTTCTACTTATGTGGTAATGGCCAAAAATATGTTACAAGATAGCACTAAGATACAAGGGAAGCTGGGAAAATAATTACAGCTTTTCTAGATGTGTTAAGAGGAAAGATGTTGAAAATGACTATTGGGCACTACTGATTTTGAAGACTCTACGGAAAAGAATCAGAAATTTGATAAATAAATGAATATTTCTGAACTTACACAAAGTGGATACCTGTATCTTCACCCCTTTTTTGGAAAAGTATTTTAATCTCTCTGACCTTTAGTATATTCTTGGAAAAGGAGAAATAATATAAATGAGGTAACACAGCTTGTATGATAAAGATCAAATGTGATATTTTATGTAAAAACACTATATGAGCTAAAGAGGACTATCAAATATTTATTATTAAGTTGGAGCTATGATAGGCTAGAATTGTGAATATGAATAACCAAGTAATAAACAGTATGAATGATTTTGATTCAAATTTCCTTCTATGGCTGATCTGAAGATAAAAGAGTGAAATGGATGATTAGCTACACCGTTCAATCCAACTTAATGAAACCAACCATGACTGATAATATTACTTTTAACCACTTTTTTCAACTTATTTCAGTCACCACATCCAATTCCTAAGACCAAGAACAAAATCAAAAGAGTTTAAAACCATGTCTTTCTGCAGAAAAATTGAAGCATCAATAAATATTTATTCAGAGAAATACAAAAATCCATTAACAGTCTTCTGACTTTTGAAAGCCTATCTTACGAAAAAAAGGCTTGAGGGGGTTTTCTATGTGGCTTTAAACATTTCAGAAGAGAAATAATACATAAATGAGTTTAATCTCAAATATAAAAGAAAAAGATATTATAGTCAATGTAGCTAATGAAACTTTCCAGTTTTTGTACTTAACAGATGGAATCTGTTCATCTACCCCTCTAAATCTAGGCAAGCCCTGTGACTGGACCTACAGTCCAGTCATACAGAATATGGCAGAGTTGTCCCATGTAACATCTGGGGGTAGATCATAGTAGCCTTACTGCTTCTAGTTGGGTTTCCTGCAGTGCTTGCTTTTGAGATAGTCCCTCTTATAGCCCAGCCACTGTGCTGTGAGAAGCTCAAACTGCCTGGTGAGGCTGAATGCAGACACTCTAGTTGAGAGTCTCAGCTGAGCTCCCAGGCAACATCCAGCTTCAGTTCCCAGCCTTGGTGCATGCCTTCTCACACATCCAACTCGGGCAAATATTCAGATATCTCCGGGTTCCCACTCACGCATGTCAGGAACCCAAGTGACAATCACACATGGGAACTCAGTCAATGTGAGAAAAATGAAAAACAATGATGCAGTCATGCAACAAGAGATAACCAGAGTAGTCAAAGATGAATACATGTAGAAAAGGCTGTTTCATAAGGCATCAATTTTGTAATATGTACTGAGTGCTTACTGTAGGTCAGATACTGTTCTGAAGTACTTAATACACAAGATGGCATTGGGTCTTCACATAATCATCGCAGGTAGATGCAATTATTATCTCCATGTTACAGATGGAAAAACAGAGATGCGTGGAACTTAAGTAAAATGCTCACCTAGCTAGTAAACCCTTAACATGCATTAAATGAGGCCTCCTTCAATCGCATTAATGATAAGAACAGGTAAGAAGGTGCCTTGACTGTACAAAGAGCTAAGTGTTAGATTCTCATTTCCAGCTTGCATGCCACAAGGAGGAGGAAGGGAAGAAGAGATGGAGAGAGAAGGAGTAGAAAGAAGGTAAGTCATGTATGTGTTTTAATGTCATAATTAGTATGTAGTTATGTTAAGAGTAGTTTAAAGTGGCCCTTTATTCGTTATTTTATTCAAGAAAAGTTTAGTGAGCTTTTAATAAGTACTAGTCACTATTTAGACTCTGGAGATGGTAAAGGCAGAAAAAACAACAAAAACAAACAAACCAACCAACCCAGTACCCATGCCCTCAAAGAGCTCACAATCTCAAGTATGGGGTTTCCTGTTAGGGAATGTAACCGGAAAGACTAGAGAACCATATGGAGAAGCTATTGAAGGCAGATTCAAGAATTAGAAGAGCTACAATGGAAGCTGTTAAGGTGCTTCTCAGTCCCCCAAATTTATGATTGTACTTTGCAGAGGATGCATATCCACTTTTAATGGTCGATAATCTAGGTCACATAGATACAGGACTCTTTACCAGGGGGGGAAAAATGGTGGTGGTGTCTTTGAATCCCAGGGAGCTTCCTGTGAATTGAACCGAAGGTACTAGTTTGTAGGGTGTTTCACCACCCGATTGCTCTTTCCTCCCCAGATGAGGCTGACCTCAGAACCAAATGACATATTTCTTCGTCTCGGCACTGCCACATGAGTCCCTAATGACACCACAGCTAAAGAACAAGGAGACTCAAATAATGTCTATTTTTGGAGGAAACTCGGGCTTTAGCACTTTGTTGAAGGTGACATGGAAAAGTAGGGCAGGACTAATCACAGGTAAGATTGGATTTAAAAAAAAAAAAACCTTTTCATAAAACAGAGAATGTTATAACAGAAATGAGTCATAGGATTTGTAGGCAAGGGTAAGAAATCATTACTAACAGAACCAAATCTTCAATAAGAGCAGTGAGAGATCTTTCTACAATGAAATAAGATATTTTTAAGAAATAGCTTTGAGCCATTTTAGTTCTTTTTAAAGTAATTTCTAAACCCTCCCCACCCACTCAATGGATAAAATACTGTATTTTAGCTCGTCTGAAGTGTACGAATTGCTTCATAGGCAAAACACTGCTTTCCATGATCTAAAGTTAATTTCATTTGAAGGGGCTTCCCTAATAACTCAGGAAGTTTTTTTTGTTTTTTTGTTTTATTTTGTTTTTTAATGCCAACTTCCGTTTTTCAAGACCCTTTGATTCAAGTAACAGCGGGTTTTAAAAAGCCAAGTTTCAGAAAGCAAATTCTACCATGAATGCTGCCGACAGAGGACTGAGCTCCCCAAGGAGCCGAGACAATCCTTGTCAATGCTCTGAGGTAAAATTTCTTTTACTTAATCTGTATTTTTTTTTTTTATCATTTTTGGTGAACCTGATTCTCATTCCATTCCACATCCTTTGAGGCATTTTTATTCAGAGGGCCCTTACTGACTTCATTAAGAGGAACTGTGAAGTGCAGCTCCACTTGGCCCTGAAAGCTTCTACTGCCTTAAGAAGCACGGCAGCACGCCGTAGGCAGTTAATGTAGCATCCATAAGCACAATGCTTTGACAGCCACTATAGATAGAGAAATATTTTTATCTCCCTTGATTTTTTCCCCTTAACTGTGTCTGATGAATCTTCTCCAATTTCCAAAAATAAATGACTTTATTACTTTGTCACATTTTTGAACTTTTTCCACATGTAGGTAGTATTGGCATGCCGTATGTACTAGGTAGGCAATTTTTTTCTCTCTCTCTCTTCTCTGTTGCAGATTGCCTCAGTGAATTAGTCAGCTGGTACCCTGTGTTTGAGGGAAGCTGAAGAAACAGCAGAGAAAAATCCAAGCCAGGCCTGATCCTTACCCTCCAAAAATAAAGACACAGTCCCTGAGACCAGTCTCAATGTGAATTCTGAACTAACAGGATAAGAGAGCATCTACTTATGCTTGGGAATGCTTAGAGAACACCTTGCTGGATCCTCTGCTCTGGAGAATTCCAAACACCTCAAATGATTCCCATCATGCAGAGACCACAATAAAGATGACTCAGACATGATCCAAGGCAGTCAGATGCCCCAAATGTCAGGCTACAGTGGATAAGCATCTACCAGGGTTGGATCTTCCTGGGCACATTATAGACAGGACCTCATTTCTAGGTCTGCCTTGGATTCCTGTCATTCCCTAAGGAATATTGTAGGAGTAAAATTTCCCTTTAAGATATTTCTTTCCCCACTTTGCAGCTAGCTAGGGGCCAGTCTACTGATATCCACAATATGGCAGTGACTTAGTATGGTGATAAGAGAGAAGTAAGTATTGGGCTATGAAAGCAGAATGATTACCATCCAGGCTATTAATACCTGGCATTTTGTTACATACTTTATGTGTATTCACTCATTTATGCTTGCAAAAAGCATACGATCAGGCATTCTCAGGCTCCACGGTTCATGCACACAGATGTGCCCATTCACACAGAGGTACACATACACAGAAGAGTCTTAGGAATAATAAATTCTTGCTCAACATTTTAGACATATTAATTGCAGAGTGAACATTTAATTTAAACCTAGCAGACTTTTAAGCTCTTTGTTTCCTCGGATTTTGTCCTATTTTTACTATTTCCTAAATGTTAGATTTTTCTGAAGGTAACTCAACTTTAACATCTAACTTATCCATCCACAAAATGAAGATAAAATATATTTGCCTATCAGTGGGTTAAAGCCTCTGCCTTCGACTCAGGTCATGATCCCAGGGTCCTATAAAGAAAGACCAAAAGTAGAGGTCATTCACAGAAAAAAAAAATGTGCACAAAAAATGGACATATACACAGAAGATATGTATTTAAGGATTTGTACTTTCATTAGTTCAGAGTCCCATTGTTTTTGTTCAGTCAGTGAGTCTTGAGTTGGACAAGCCTCCACTGGCTCCAGACTCCTTGTTGCTGCCAGTGGAGCTAGAAAGATGAAAACACAGTCCCTCCACATAAGAAGGTGCTGATTCTGAGAAACAGACATTCACAGTACAACACAGAAACCACTGTAACACAATTGGGAACTCATGAAAAAGAAACCTCAATCTGTCTGGAACTTAAACCTAATGCTGTCTGGAAAGGTTTCGGGGAGGAGATGCATGAGCTGAGAAGAGAAGGAGCAGGAGTTTGCCAGGTAACATGGAGGAAAGGTCCTGCTGGCATCAACATGAGCAAGTCATGGTAGAATCCAGGAGCTCCAAGTAATCCATCTGTCAGTAGAGCTTAGTACTCATCCCTCAAGGAATGGCCATTAATTCAAAGTACAGCATCCAAAAGGCCATGTGCCCCCATGCAGATTTGGGCTGGCTTTCCTATGTAACCAAATGCCTCAAGTTGGGTGGAGAGTAGTGATACTTGGTACTCAGCCCACTGGAAGGAATCTAGGCATTCATCTGAACTGGGCTTTTAGTGACATTACTACTGGGAAAGGCTCCAGTCTTTACCTTTTTGGCAAGAGGAAGTAAAGAGATAAGAGAGTCAAAGGCAAAATTACTCTCTTTCAGGGAAGTGAAATAGCAGAGGAAATGTAATCAAAAGCCTGTAGAAGGCACTGGTTCTACTAGACTGTGTCAGACCCATCCCACGCATCCATGGTACAGGCTACATGCCTAAGTCCTGACTTAGCTAGCTGGCTGCCCTGGGTCATCTTTTTTGCTGCCTTGAAAAGCAAGGGATACAGTATTTGAAGCAGAGACAAACCAGAAAGTCCTGGGCTTTAGATTCAGACACAGATGCAAATCCCAATGTGCCCAGCTTCTCTGTGTGCCCTTGAGCACATTACTACCATCATTTGAGCCTCAATATTCTCATCTATAAAGCAAACTATAGAGTCTGTATCACAGGGATATTGGGAACAGCAAAAAGAGAGAGAAAAGAACTTTGCAAACTGAAATGCACAGCATATTAACATAAGAAACATTATTCAAATTTGACTACACTTGATATATAAGTATTATAATTTGCATTACCTTAAATGAGAAAAACAGTATATCTACAAAAGACTTATTTTGAGAATTTGATACAGAGGAAGCTGACTACAGATATACAGAATGTTTATACAACATTTATGGTTTACATGATTTTTTTGAATGTGAACATCTCTTCTGAAGGATTAGAATCAATTCAGTTACATTGTAGTACTTCACTGCAAAGTTAGCTCTTCCATTTCCTAACTTTAGTTATTTCTACTGATCTAGTTTTCAGCAGTTGTAATGCTTTCTATTTGCTAACGTAGCTTTTTTAATGTAACTGGAATGTCTAAGATCAAATTGATATATTCATAACAGTGTCTCCATGCTGTTTTACAATATCATAAATGACAAGAAACACTTAGAGTTTAAAAAAAATGATTTTTAAGAGTTAGATTTAGACCTTCAAATTTTCCTATTATTGGTTTGATGCTTGCGAATGGAATATGGTAATGATGATATTCAAAAATCATTCCCCCCCAAATTTAAAAATTTTAAAAATAAAAATCATTCCAAGTTTATGTATCTCCTCAACACAGGCCAACCTTAGGCAAATCTAACCATAGCAGATGTCTGCTTAAGTGCCTTTAAAGGGTCCCCATTGTCTTCATGATCAAATCCAAGCTCCTTGACTTGGAAATCAAAGTCTTCGCCATAATCAGTCCCTTATTGCCTTTCAATTCATTCCCTCCACTAAAGAGCTAACACCCAGAACTCCCAGCCAGAAGTTCCAGAAGTGGCATTCTCCATTCTTCCTTCCTGAAATTACTTTGGTTTCTCTCTCTCCTATAAAGTCATCCTTTTCATCACTTATTTCGTGTATCTGGAAAATGCCTTCCATGTATAAACCTCCAAGAATGCAGTCAATGCAGGAAACGTGTGTTGGAGAGGATGTGGAGAAAGGGGAACTCCCTTACACTGTTGGTGGGAATGCAAGTTGGTGCAGCCTCTTTGGAGAACAGTGTGGAGATTCCTTAAGAAATTAAAAATAGAGCTTCCCTATGACCTTGCAATTGCACTACTGTGTATTTACTCCAAAGATACAGATATAGAGAAAAGAAGGGCCATCTGTACCCCAATGTTCATAGCAGCAATGGCCACGGTCACCAAACTGTGGAAAGAACTAGGATGCCCTTCAACGGACTAATGGATAAGGAAGATGTGGTCCATATACACTATGGAGTATTATGCCTCCATCAGAAAGGATGAATACCCAACTTTTGTATCAACATGGAAGGGACTGGAAGAGATTATGCTGAGTAAAATAAGTCAAGCAGAGAGAGTTAATTATATGGTTTCACTCATCTGTGGAGCATAACAAATAACACAGAGGACATGGGGAGATGGAGAGCAAAAGGGAGTTGGGGGAAATTGGAAGGGGAGATGAACCATGAGAGACTATGGACTCTGAAAAACAATCTGAGGGTTTTGAACCGGTGGTGGGGTGGGAGGTTGGGGGAGCCAGGTGGAGGGTATTAAGGAGGGCACATATTGCATGGAGCACTGGGTGTGGTGCATAAACAATGAATTCTGTTACACTGAAAAGAAATTAAAAAAAAAAAAAAAGAATGCAATCAATGGCATCAACCCACTCAGTCTCTTTTCTTGCTCTCATTCAACTCAACCTGCCTCAGTGTAACTTTTTTCTGGCAAACTCTCTTCCTAGGGCAGCAAGATTACCATAGCCCGTCCCAGTCTTACCTGCTTTATCATCATGCTTCTCCTGAAAACTCAGGACAAATCCCAAGGAAAACTCCGAATGGCCCATGTTAGCTTAGGTGCACACTCCAGAACCAATCTTTTGGCCATGGGAAGAGAGAACCTTCATTCTTGTACCTGCCCCAGTACATACCCACACCCACTGTGGTAGGAAGGAAAACATCAATACCACCCAAAATCTATAAAAGACTGTCAAAAGAAGGAAGAGTGGTTCTGGTGCTCCAAAAGAAGGTACTCTGACACACACAAAAAAATCACATGTAAGTCATATATACTCACACACAAACACACATACACATAAAGACAAATAATCACTTCTTTTCTGAGTTCTATCATGCATCTATCCCAAAGAATTAAGTACTCTCTATTTACTGTTACAAGTATCTCTCAAATTTTAGTTTTTATTTTTGTTTTTGTTTCTTTTCTTTCTATCTGCTTAGGGGACAAAGGGACCAACATTTAAAAAATAGTTTAGGGGCACCTGAGTACCTCAGTCAGTTGAATGTCTGACTCGGGCTCAGCGGGGAGTCTACTTGAGATCTGCTCCCCACTCCCACCCTTCCCCTGCTCTATCTCTCTCTTTCTCTCTCTCTCAAATAAATAAATCAGTCTTTTAAAAAAATAAAATAATAAAAGTAGTTTAATATCTAAAAATTAGAAATCCAAGTGTCATGATAGTAGATAGCTACAATTTCAGAGGAAATTTAAAGCATTTTTTCGAAAGTAATAGTTTCACAGTGTGAAAAAGAGTGATTCTAGCATGAAAGTTAATAAAATCAAAGTTATAACATAGAGTAAGCACAGGTCATAAGTATTCCTAAAAGGAAACTTCAGTATCTAGAGAAGGAAAGGCAGGAGAAAGAGAAGAGGGGGAGAAGAAAGTAGGGAAAAAAGGCACAAAGATGTGGGAAACAATAGGGCAATTATAATAAAGAAAAGGAAATTTTTGAGGACTAGATTTTTTTTCTCTCCTCATACCACATACCAAATCTAAAATCTTGTGGTGCAATATTCATGGCTGTTTAAGATATCTCAGAGACCAAGGTTATCTGAGTCTGTTTCTGGGGACTGGAAATAAGGAAAAGTAAATCCTTCCCCATGTACAAAGATTAATTACATAGTTTATTTAGCATGGTTTTCTAAGGCAGCAGGTTTTCACTGGCACGCAAATGGAAATTTTTTCTTTTTCTTTTTTTTTCTTTTTTTTGCATGAATCACCCTGAAAGTACTCAATGCAACTTAAAATTCTTGTTTGTAATTCATATAAATCTTGTGAAAAATGCTTCTGACTTAGAGAACCATTTCCTAAGGGCTACCCTATGACCAGAGTGTGGAGCAGATGTTATCAAGCAGATGAAGACAACCTTTTAAAGCTCAGAGCAGGCCATGATAGCTGGGGTAGCAAAGCCCTATTGGATTTCTATAAGTAAGCACTAGGAAAGGAAAATGCTTTCTGCTAAGTGGTCCACTAGGCTTTTTAGTTAGGTGAGTATTTATACTCCTAGGTCATGGTCTCTGGAAATAAATAAGTAAAAATCCCTGATTCAGCTAGGAAGATGCAAAAGTGATCCACTTATAATTTAGAGAAAACAATCAGAAGCCAGGACTCGGATTCGATTGGAACTCAATCTTTATTGATCTGTATGTAAACTATATGCTGAGCGTGGTCAGCCAAGCTGTGTCTGTAAGGATCTCTTCAAATATAGCTTGTTATGCTTTATTTTGGGAGGCTATGTGGCAAGTCTGTAACAGTGTAATCACACACACAAAAAAGGCTTTGACTGCTGAATATATTTAAGATACTTGTGGAAAATGCCTCTAAGAGGAGCTCCCTAACCTTGCCAAAGATTTCCTTAGCTGATGCTGTCCATTGTCCTGATTTATAGGTGCTGCCTTGATATTTTTCATTTGTAGCTATGAAGTTTGAGCATCTCTAAGCTCAACAGTTATAATGTGGAACACATCTTGAAATGTGGGCCATGAGAGCATTTTTTTGTCCATGAGGTAAATTACTCATTTTAATTCAAATCGAAAGAGAATAAAAACATAACTGTCAACAGTATATTCTCCCAACTTCTATTTACTTTCTGTTTGAATTTGAGTCCTCTACACTCCCTGATATCTTCCTATTCTTTGTCACTCAAAGCACCAAAATAGATCTGAACTTCAGCCCTGCCATATGTTCTCTTCTGTTCTGGGATATAAAAATCATGTGACATCAACATTGCCACCAACCACTGAACTTCTCCATTTGAAACCCATGTTGAATCTCAAAGGACACAAGATTCCAACCACAAATGGCATTAACCCTGCCTTCCCTTCTGCAGCTTTACTAGCACAGTCCCATGACGCTAAAAACCAAGATTTAGCGTAGGCAACTTCAGTCCTTCCTTCCCCTATGACCCATTTCTTCCTTTCAGGTGTTCAGCTGCCCCCCCTTGGTCTTTTTACTTCCAAGATTTTATCTAAATTCAAGTTAGTTAACATAGAGTATAGTACTGGTTTCAGGAGTAGAATTTAATAATTCATCATTTATATACAACACCCAGTGCTCATCACAACAGGTGCTCTCCTTAATACCCATCACCCATTTAACCCATCCCTCCACCCACTTCCCCTTCAGCAACCCTCAGTTTGTTCTCTGCAGTTAAGAGTCTCTTATGGTTTGCCTCCTTCTCGGTTTTTATTTTACCTTCCCTTCCCTATGTTCATCTGTTTTGCTTCTCAAATTTCACATATGAGTGAAATAGTATGGTATTTGTCTTTCTCTGAATTATTTCACTCAGCATAATACACTCTAGTTCCATCCACATTGTTGCAAATGGCAATATTTCATTCTTTTTGATGGAGGAGTTATACTTCACTGTATTTATATACATACGTGTGTGTGTGTGTGTATATATATATATATATATATATATATATCTATATATCACTTCCTTTTTTTAAGGATCTTATTTATTTATTTATTTGAGAGAGAGAGAGCATACAGAGAGGAGCAGAGAAAAGAGCAAAGGGAGAGGGGGAAGCAGGCTCCCTGCTGAGAAGGGAGCCTGACAAAGGGCTAGATCCCAGGACTCCAGGATCAGAACCTTAGCCAAAGGCAGACGCTTAGCCCACTGAGCCACCCAGGTGTCCAATACCACTTCTTCTTTATCCATTCATCAATTGATGGACACGTGGGTTCTCTCCATAATTTGACTATTGTTAATAGTGCTATTATAAACATTGGGGTGCATGTGCCCCTTTGAATCAGTACTTTTGTATCCTTTAGATAAATACCTAATAGTGCAATTACTAGGTTGTAGGATAGTTCTATTTTTCACTTTTTTAAAAGATTTTATTTATTTATTTGAGAGAGAGAGAGAAAGAGAGCACAAGCAGTGGGAGCAGCAAAATGAGAGGGAGAGGTAGGCTCCCCACTGAGCAAGGAGTCCAAAGCAGGGCTCAGTCCTAGGATCCAGGGATCATGACTTCAGCCAAAGTCAGATCTTAGCCAACTGAGCCACTCAGATGTCCCACTACTTATAAATTTTTCAGGAACATCCATTCTGTTTTCCAGTCTGCACTCCCACCAACAGTGTAAGAGTGTTCCCCTTTTTCCACATCCTCGCCAACATCTATTATTTCTTGTGTTATTAATTTTAAACATTCTGACAGGTGTGAGGTGGTATCCACTGTGGTTTTGATTTGTATGTCCCCAGTGATGAGTGACGTTGAGCATTTTTTCACGTGTGTATTTGCCATGTCTTCTTTGGAGAAATGTCTCTTCATGAGTTCTGCCCGTTTCTTAACTAGATTATTTATTTTGGGGGTGTTGAGTTTAATAAGTATTATATAGCTTTTGGATACTAACCCCTTACCTGATTTGCTATTTGCAAATATCTTCTCCTACTCCATAGGTTGCCTTTTAGTTTTATTTTTTCTTTCATCATGCAGTTTTTTTTTTTTAAGATTTTGTTTATTTACTTGAGACAGAATGAGAGAGAGAGAGAGAGAGCAGAGGGAAGAGCAGGGGGAGAACCAGACTTCCAATTGAGCAGGGAGCCCATATACAGGGCTTGATCCCAGAACCCTGGGATCACTGACCAGAGCCGAAGGCAGACACTTAACTGACTGAGCCACCCAAGTGGCTCTGTGCAGAAAGAAGCTTTTTATCTTGATGGAGTCCCAATAGCTCATTTTTGCTTTTGTTTCCATTGCCTTGAAAGACATGTCCAGTAAGAAGTTGTTGCAGCCAAGATCAAAGAGGATACTGCTTGTGTTCTCCTCTACTAGGATTTTGATGGTTTCCTGTCTTACGTTTAGGTTTTTCATCGATTTTGAATTTATTTTTGTGTATGCTATAAGAAAGTGGTCCAATTTCATTTTTCTGCACATCACTGTCCAGTTTTCCCAACACTATTTGTTGAAGAGACTGTCTTTTTTCCATTGGAAATTCTTTCCTGCTTGGTCAAAGATTAGTTGACCATAGAGTTGAGGGTCCATTTCTGTGTTCTCTCTTCTGCTCCACTGATCTATGTGTCTGTTTTTGTGCCAGCACCATACTTCTTGATGATTACAGCTTTGAAATAGAGCTTGAAATCCAGAATCATGGAGCCACCAGCTTTGCTTTTCTTCTTCAACATTACTTTGGTCATTCAGGGTCTTTCTGTCAGGTGTTCAACTCATTTTCGCTTGGATTCTATCTTAGTAATACTTATTCTCAGAAGAGCATACTTTGGTTGAAAGAGATTTTAACCACCAAAAAGTTGGTCTGTAGGTCATACAGGAAATTGGGCCTGATCTTTTCTGATCTTTAAGAATCACACTGCTTGTCCTATTGTTTGAGATTCTCTAAGGTTCAAAAATCAAAGGAAAAAATGTAACATTATACAATTTAAGCCTAGCACATATATTTTTCTACTTGGTTCCCATATCTATGTGAAACTGTCCTTAACTCACCAGCCAGAGTATGGTGTACATGCTCAGGGTTCCAAATGGGATTATCAGCACAATATTAAACAAAGCACTTGCATTGTCAAAGACACACAGCTGCCAAATCCGTAATTACTTTATCATATAACCAGAATTTGTTCTTGGCTCTCTGAAGGTTACAGGAAAAAAAAAATGGAAAAACTATGCTATATTATTAGGAGTATATGTCCCACCATAGCAAAGTGGAAATTGCTATTAATAATTTTCCATATACCCTTTAGAGAGAGAATAGTTTTTCTTTATGGAAGAACCTTGTAAGTCACTTGATATAGAATATAAGACCCGAGAATATGGGCGCCAGTAGGAGAAGCTACAACAAAGGTGAAGGCTGAACAATCTCCTTGGGACAAAGAAAAGAATTTGATTCTCTCTCCTGTAGAAGGGGGAAAACATGGGGGTGAGGGGGAAGCAGAGAGAAGGAAGCCAACAAAAGGGCAAGAAAGAGGCTGAGACGGAGAAGTACTTAGAAGGGGAGGGTCACTAGAAATTCCTGGGAACTAAGGAGACCAAAAGAATATTTTTAAGGTGCTGGGATTCAATTTGAAGTTATTTCCATTCTAAATACCCTTTATATCTTCCCACACCTCCCCAACTCTATAATTCTTCCAGATACTTTTTTGTGAGGGGTGCATAACAGGAAAATCTGGGCAAAGGTCTGCTTCCTATCTGAAGAAATGCCAGTAAAATGAGTGCATCTGGGTGGCATAGTCAGTTAAGCATCTGGCTCTTGATTTCAGTTCAGGTCATGATTTCAGGGTCATGAGATCGAGCCCCACTCAGGCTCCAGTCTGCTGAAGATTCTTTTTCTCCCTCTGTCCCTCCCCCTGCATGCATGCTTGCTCACTCTCTCTCTCTCTCTCTCTCTCTCAAATAAATAAATAAATAATTTTTTAAAAAGTAAGGGCATACAGGAAAAGAAGGGAATGAAAGGTAAAAGGACCTGAAAAGTATGGGCACCACACTCCCCTCAACTTGTAAAAGCCACTGCCTTGGCTTCCTTTAGGCATGAACAGATGTCCAAACAAGTTTCAAGAGGTCAGGAATTCCCAGTTCCCATCTAGATTATCTCATCCCTAGCCGGAAACTTCTATCCATCTGTTAGTTTCAAGAAAACAAAGCTAATAAATAACACAACAACAACACAACACTGTGGTGTCTTGCCTGGCTGGGAAAGGCATCTGCTTACTTCCGCTGCTACTTTTTATGATGAGTTTAACAGAGGCTAAATAAGGAATGGCCTGAAAAAAAGTCACAATGGCTTTATGAACCTATAAAAATTAATCCCAAGAGATATAATATGTGCATAAGCAGCCAGGTCTTTTTGTTTTTAAAGATGTATTTATTTGTTTGAGAGAAAGGATGAACAAGAGGGGCAGAGGAAAAGGGAGAGAGAGAATTGTAAGCAAATTCTGCGCTGAGCATGAAGCCTGATATGTAGCTCCATTTCACGATCCTGAGATCAAGCTCAGAGCCAAAACCAAGAGTCAGAGGCTTAACCAACTGTAGAATACAGGTGCCCCAGCAGCCAGGGCTTTCTAAGCAATTGAGATTAGACTAAGAAAACAATCCATTATTGAGTCAATCATTTTTGTCACCATCAGCTATGTCACACTCAGTCTAGATATACATCAGAAAACATTTTATCAAGTACAGAATCAAACAGAGAATCAAGGAAAAACTAAGGAGAATTTTTTTTGTCAAAAATACACAGTTTAGTTAATATTCTTTGAATTAATTTAAAAATTAACTACTTGAGGATTGGTGATCTCTAGCAATCATGACATAGTTAATGCAGGCAGAGAAAAGCTGCTCCTTAGTTACTCCATAAAATGGGAAAATTAGAGATGCAAAGCACTAACTCACTAGTAAAGGATTCAAGGTACAGAAAAAAGAGAAAACATACTCACCCCCCTGACACACTTACTCCATTCTTTCTAACACAGAGGAGTTATAAGGCTTCTTAGACAAGGGCTATAAAATACTGAGAGCTCCCCAGAGGAGGGAGTAGCCTAGGAACAAGGTTTTATTAATTGCAGGGTTTATTAAGCATGAATCAATTCTCTGTGCCCCTCATATAACTTAGGCCTACTATTCATTTATAGGAATTTTAGGTCCAGAATAATTTTTATAAGCCTCTATCTTTCAGGGCAGATGGAGACTGGGATGAGGAGTAGTTCTCTGTAGTTTTTTCTATGAATGAATATTTTATACTTCATAATATCTTTTCCTTCGCAGTGAATTTTTTTTCTACTTTTGTTTTCCTTAGCCTTTTTTAATCTGTTAAGTTTCAAGAAAAGTAAAGAGAAAAAAAGAAAAGAAAACAAGCCCAGGTGGTTTTCTACTTCCAAGAATTATGTTCTGTTCATATTTGCATCCCCAGTGCCTAGCACAGTAACATAGTATATAATAGATGTTTAATAAACATTTTCTGAGTGAATGCCTAAATTATCCACTGGGCCCATATGCTGGCTGTTGTTTTTCTCCCAGATCTAATTTAAATCCCCCTCCATTGAGCTCTGTGTCTTAGAAATGAAGCTGACTAATAAGAAATATATCAATAGGGCCCCTTGCCTGGTGGCTTATTTATGACTTTGGTCAATGGAAAACACCAGAGAAGACCAAAATGTGGGGAAAGGCTGGGTATGTATTTTCCACAGTCTGACCCTGATAGGTTACCATCAAAGACCACAGTTTCCTGTCAGGTGACCCTCTTCATTTCTCTGAGTTCCAGGAACCACTTCCTCCCGTATTCTTAGAAGCCGGAGGGTGAATATGACTCCAAACTGCTGCTATCCTCAGGAGACTTCAGATTACCTTATTGATATCCCTCCATCTTCTCCATGTCTTCAGCAGTAGTCCCTTTATTAAACCCTCCTCAATTATCAAATTAATTGTGGTATCTATTTCCTGCTGGGACCTTGACTAATACAGCCTTATGATTTATAAAATACTATCAGCCTGGTGGTGGGTATTATGGAGGGCATGTGTTGAATGGAGCACTGGGTGTGGTGCATAAACAATGAATTTTGGAACACTGAAAAAAAAATTAAATTAAATAATTTTTTCTTAAAAAGTAAAAAAAATACTATCAAAGTTCAAATGGTAATTAATTTTTTAAAAAGATTTATTTATTTATTTATTTATTTATTTATTAGACAGAGATCACAAGTAGGCACAAAGGCAGGCAGAGACAGAGGGGGAAGCAGGCTCCCTGCTGAGTAGAGAGCCCAATGCAGGGCTCGATCCCAGGACCCTGAGATCTTGACCTGAGCCAAAGGCAGAGGCTTCAACCCACTGAGCCACCCAGGCACCCCTTCAAATGGTAATTAAATGAAAACTTCAACTTCTGAACATTTTTTTTAAAATTTATAGCTGAGTCTGCTGATCATCTGCATACCACAGGCTCTGGTTTTTTGTTGTTGTTTTTGTTTTTGTTTTTGTTTTTAATTGAAAACAGAATCAGTTTTCATTTCTTTTCCTGAGTAAATGTTTAACCAGCTTCATTAAGCTAGTTATGAAGTGGAAACTTTGCTCTGATAAAGGTGCTCAGAGGTGTTTTATAGCTAGTAGCTACAACAGCCATGAAAATAGCTTTCTATTTAAAATATGCATTAAATGATACTTCTGTGAAATTTTGGATTAAAGTAAGAAGTATAAGGGAGAGGAAAGATGGCAGAGGAGTAGTGGACTGAAATGACACCAGGTCACAGGAGTTCAGCTAGGTAGTTATCAAACCATTCTGAACACCTACAAACTCAACAGGAGATAGAAGAGAAGGAGAGCAGAAATTCTAGGAACAGAAAATAGACTACTTTCTGAAAGGTAGGACAGGTGGAGAAGTGAATCTGAAGCACAGGAAGATAGACCACAGGGGGAGGGGCCAGCTCCTGGCAAGTGGCAGAGCAGTGAAGCACAAAATCAGAACTTTTAGAAGTCTGCTCCATTGAGAGATATCGCTCCAGAGGCTAAGTGGCGGTAGAGCCCTAACAGGGATAGTGTGGTCTCGGGACCCTAGGGGGCACTGAAAGATCGGGGATGTCTGAGTTTGGCAGAGCTACCAGGTATCAGAGCGGGAAAGCTGACTACAGATATGAGCTGAGGAGTGAGCTCTCAGCTCGGGGTTACCTTAAACCATCATCTGCGGCACAGTCAGACCACTATTCTTTGAGCAGGGACCCCACAAGTGGCAGATCCAGGGACACTCACCTTCCTCCTCTGGAGGCAGGAATCTGCTGCATTTGGAGACTTGAAGGGGGGCTGTGCAATAGAGACAGAAATGGTAGCTCACAGGCAAGGTAAGCCCAGAGCATAGCCAGAGACCAGGGAGACGGGAGGGATTGACTGCTTTTCTCTGAGGGCGCACTGAGGAGTGGGGCCCCAAGCTCTCAGCTCCTCTGGGCCACAGATTGGGAGGCCACCATTTTCATTCCTGTCCTCCAGAGCTCTACAGAGAGCGTTCAGGGAACAAACACTCCTGAGAGCAAAGTCTAGCAGATTTCTAAGCCTGGCTCCTGGCAAGGGCGGTGCAATTCTACCTCAGGCAAAGACATTTGAGAATCACTACAACAGGCCCCTACCCCAGAAGATCAGCAAGAACGTCCAGCCGAGACCAAGCTCACTCACTGATCAAAGAGAACAGCAGAACTCCAGAGCTAGGGGAAAACAATGCATGCAATTCATGGATTTCTCCCTATGCTCCTTTAGTCTTACAAAGTTAAATATTTTAATTTTATTTTTTTCTTATTCTAATTTTTGTAACTTTTTCTCTTTCCTCTTTTAACGTTAACTACTTTATCTTAAAAATATCTTCCTTAAAAAACCTTTTTAAACCTTCATTATTATAGTCCTATTTTATCCTTCATTGTATTTAACCTTATTTTTTGTATACATATAAGGTTTTATTTTCTAAAAAATTAGGGATACAATTTCTTCGAATAGATCAAAATATACCCTAAATCTAGCACAGGGCTTTACTCTAGTCTCTAGCCTGAGCACATTCTCTCCCTCTTCTTTTTTTTCTTCTTCTTTCTTTATCCAAAAAACTTATGTTACCAATTCCTTTTTTAGAATTTTTTTAATTTTCATCTTTACGGTCATAGTCCATCCTTTCTTCGTTTACCCTTATTTTTGTATATATATAAGTTTTTTTCTTTAAAAATTTGGGAGGTAGTTTCTTTTTTTTTTTTAAGATTTTATTTATTCATTTGACAGACAGAGATCACAAGTAGGCAGAGAGGCAGGCAGAGAGAGAGGAAGGGAAGCAGGCTCCCTGCTGAGGAGATAGCCCGACGCGGGCTCGATCCCAGGACTCTGGGATCATTACCTGAGCGAAGGGCAGAGGCTCCAACCCACTGAGCCACCCAGGTGCCCGGGAGGTAGTTTCTTTTAACAGACCAAAATACAAAAAGAAATCAAGGGATGGCTCTGTTTTAATTACCAGTCCAATATATATATATATATATATATATATATATATTTATCCCCTTACTTCTCCCACCAGTTTGGGGTGTCTTCTGATTTGGTTAGCGACCATTTTTTTGAGGCCTTTGCCACCCTTTTAGTCTTTTATTGTCTCATTCATATATTCTTATCTGGATAAAATGACAAGGTGGAAAAACTCACCACAAAAAAAAAAAAAAAAAGAGCAAGAGGGAGTACTGATGGCTAGGGACCTGATCAATACAGACATTGGTATTATGTCAGATCTAGAGTTCAGAATGACCATTCTCAAGGTACTAACTGGGCTCAAAAAAGGCATGGAGGATATTAGGGAAACCTTGTCTGGAGAAATAAAATCCCTTCCTAGAGAAATAAAAAAACTAAGATCCAACCAAGCTGAAATCAAAAAAGCTATTAATGAGGTGCAATCAAGAATGGAGGCTCTTACTGCAAGGATAAATGAGGCAGAAGAGAGGATTAGTGATATAGAAGATCAAATGATGGGGAGTAAAGAAGCTGAGCTAAAGAGAGACAAAAACTACTGGACCATGAGGGGAGAATTTGAGAGGTAAGTGATACCATAAGAAGAAACAATATTAGAATAATTGGGATTCCAGCAGAAGAAGGGGGGGGCAGGCAGAAGGTATACTGGAGTGAATTATAGTAGAGAATTTCCCTAATATGGCAAAGGGAACAAGCATCAAAATCAAGGAGGCACAGAGAACACCCATCAAAATTAATAAAAATAGGTCCAAACTCCCTCATCTAATAGTAAAACTTACTAGTCTTAGTGAGAAGGAGAAAATCCAGAAAGCACCTCAGGACAAGAAGTCTGCAACATAAAATGGTAGAAATATTAAATTGTCAGCAGACTTATCCACAGAGACTTGGCAGGCCAGAAAGAACCAGTATACTATATTTAGAGCACTAAATGAGAAAAAAATGCAGCCAAGAAGACTATATCCATCAAGGCTGTCATTGAAAATACAAGGAGAGATAAAAAGCTTCCAGAACAAACAATAATTAGAGAATTTTCAAACACCATACCAGCCCTACAGAAAATATTGAAAGGGGTCCTCTAAGCAAAGAGAGGGCTTAAAAGTAGTAGACCACAAAGGAACAGAGACAATATACAGTAAGAGTTACTTTACAGGCAATACAATGGCACTAAATTCATATCTTTCAATGGTTACCCTGAATGTAAATGGGCTAAATGCCCCAATCAAAAGACATAGGGTATCAGAATTGATTTAAAAAAAAAAAATCAATATACAGTCTATAAGAAACTCATTTTAGACCCAAAGGCACCCCCAGATTTAAAGTGAGAGGGTGGAAAACAATTTACCATGATAATGACATCAAAAGAAAGTTGGGGCAATCCTTATATTAGGCAAATTAGATTTTAACCCAAAGACTATAATAAGAGATGAGGAAGGACACTATATCATACTCAAAGGGTCTAAAAGAAGATCTCACAATTTTAAATATCTATGCCCCTAACATGAGAGGACCCAACTATATAAACCAATTAATAACTAAATCAAAGAAACACATCAACAATAATACAATAATACAATAATAGTAGGGGACTTTAACACACCCTTCACTAAAATGGACAGATCATCCAAGCAAAAGATCAACAAGGAAAGATGGACATCACAGATATATTCAGAACATTCAATCCAAAAGCAACAGAATACACAATTCTCTCTAGTTCACATGGAAAATCCTCCAGAATAGATCACATTCTGGGTCACAAATCAGGTCTCAACTGGTAACAAAAGACTGAGATCATCCCCTGCATATTTTCAGACCACAATGCTCTGAAGCTAGAACTCAATCACAAGAGGAAAGTTGGAAAGAACTCAAATACATGGAGGCTAAAGAGCATCCTACTGAAGAATGAATGAGTCAACCAGAAAATTAAAGAAGAATTGAAAAAGTTCATGGAAACAAATGAAAATGAGAACACAACTGTTCAAAATCTGTGGGACACAGCAAAGGTGGTCCTGAGAGGAAAGTATATAGCCATACATGTCTTTCTCAAGAAACAAGAAAGGTCTCAAATACACAACCTAACCCTACACCTAAAGGACCTGGAGAAAGAACAGCAAAGAAAGCCTAAACTCAGCAGGAGAAGAGAAATAATAAAGAGCAGGGCAGAAATCAATGACATAGAAACCAAAAGAACAGTTGAACAAATCAATGAAACTAGGAGTTGGTTCTTTGGTAGAATTAATAAGATTGATAAACTTAATCTTAATCTGGCCAGATTTACCAAAAAAAAAAAAAAAAAAAAAAGGGAGAGAGAGAGAGAGAGAGAGAGAAAGGATCCAAATTAATAAATTTACAAATGAAAGAGGAGAGATCATAACCAACACCAAAGAAATACAAATAATTATAAGAACATATTCTGAGCAACTATATACCAGCAAATTTTACAATCCGGAAGAAATGGATACATTCTTACAGACATATAAACTACTAAATGTGAACCAGGAAGAAATAGAAAACCTGAAGAGACCCATAACCAGTAGGGAGATGGAAGCAGTCATCAAAAATCTCCCACAAAACAAGTGCCTAGGGCCAGGCAGCTTCCCCAGGGGAATTCTACCAAACATTTAAAGAAGAATTAATACCTATTCTCCTGAAACTGTTCCAAAAATAGAAATGGAAGGAAAACTACCAAACTCATTTTATGAGGCCAGCATTACTTTGATCCCAAAACCAAAGACGCCATCAAAAAGAATTACAGGCCAATATCCTTGTTGAACACAGATGCGAAAATTCTCACCAAAATACTAGCCAATAAGACCCAACAGTACATTGAAAGGATTATTCACCACACCGAAGTGGGATTTATTCCTGGGCTAAGGTTATTTCAACATCCAAAAATCAATCAATGTGATACAATACATTAATAAAAGAAAGAACAAAAAACATATGATGTTCTCAACAGATGCTGAAAAAGCATTTGACAAAGTACAGCATCCTTTCTTGATCAAAACTCTTCAAAGTGTAGGGAGAGTGGATACATTCCTCAATATCATGAAAGCAATCTATGAAAAACTCACAGTGAATATCATCCTCAATGGGGAAAAACTGAGAGCTTTTCCCCTAAGGTCAGGAACATGGCAGGGATGTCCACTATTACCACTGCTATTCAACATAGTACTAGAAGTCCTAGCCTCAGCAATCAGACAACAAAAAGAAATTAAAGCATCTGAATCCTCAAAGAAGAAGTCAATCTCTCATTCTTTGCAGATGATATGATACTTTATGTGGAAAACTCAAAAGATTCCACTCCAAAAATGCTACAACTCATACTGGAATTCAGTAAAGTGTCAGCATATAAAATCAATGCACAGAAATCAGTTGCATTTCTACAAACCAACAACAAGACAGAAGAAAGAGAAATTAAGGAGTCAATCCCATTTACAGTTGACCCAAAACCATAAGATAACTAGGAATAAACCTAACCAAAGAGGCGAAGAATCTATACTCAGAAAACTATAACCTACTCACGAAAACTATAACCTACTCATGAAATAGAGGAAAACACAAAGAAATGGAAAAGAGTTCCATGCTCATGGACTGGACAAAAAAATATTATGAAAATGTCTATGCTACCTAAAGCAATCTACACATTTAATGCAATCCCTATCAAAATACCATCAAATTTTTTCAAAGAAAATAGAACAAATAATCCTAAAATTTATATGGAACCAGAAAAGACCTCGAATAGACAGAGGAATGTTGAAAAAGAAAGCCAGAGTTGGTGGCATCACCATTCCAGACTTCAAGCTCTATTACAAAGCTGTTATCATCAAGACAGTATCATACTGGCACAAAAACAGGCACACAGATCAGTGGAACAGAATAGAGAGCCCAGAAATAGACCCTCAACTTATGCTCAACTAATCTTTGACAAAGACAGAAAGAATGTCCAGTGGAAAAAAAGACAGTCTCTTCAACAAATGGTGTTGGGAAAATTGGACAACTATAAGCAGAAAAATGAAACTCGACCATTTCCTTACACCACACACAAAAATAGACTCAAAATGGATGAAGGACCTCAATGTGAGAAAGGAATCCATGAAAATCCTTGAGGAGAATACAGGCAGCAACCTCTTCGACCTCAGCCGCAGCAACTTCTTCCTAGAAACATCACCAAAGGCAAGGAAAGCAAGGGCAAAAATGAGCTATTGGGACTTCATCAAGATCAAAAGCTTTTGCACAGCAAAGGAAGTAATCAACAAAACCAAAAGACAACTGACAGAATTGGAGAAGATATTTGCAAATGACAGATCACATAAAGGGCTAGTATCCAAAACCTATAAAGAACTTATCAAACTCAACACCCAAAGAACAAATAATCCAATCAAGAAATGGGCAGAAGACATGAACAGACATTTCTGCAAAGAAGACATCCAGATGGCCAACAGACACATGAAACAGTTTTCAGCATCACTCGGCATCAGGGAAATACAAATCAAAACCACAATGAGATACCACCTCACACCAGTCTGAATGGCTAAAATTAACAAGTCAGGAAATGACAGATGCTGGCGAGGATGCGGAGAAAGGGGAACCCTCCTACACTGTTGGTGAGACTACAAGCTGGTGCAGCCACTCTGGAAAACAGCATGGAGGCTCCTCAAAAAGTTGAAAATAGAGCTATACTATGACCCAGCAATCTCACTACTGGGTATTTACCCTAAAGATACAAATGTAGTGATCAGAAGAGGCACCTGCACCCGAATGTTTATAGCAGCAATGTCCACAATAGCTGAACTATGGAAAGAACCTAGATGTCCATCAACAGATGAATGGATAAAAAAGATGTGGCATATATATACAATGCAATGCTATGCAGCCTTCAAAAAAATTAAATCTTGCCATTTGCAACGAAGTGCTGGAACTAGAGGGTACTATGCTGAGCTAAATAAGTCAATCATAGAAAGACAATTATCATATGATCTCCCTGATATGAGGAATTGGAGAGGGAGAGTGGGGTGTTTGGGGGGTAGGGAAAAAAAATGAAACAAGACGGGATCGGGAGGGAGACAAACAATAAGAGACTCTTAATCTCATGAAACAAACTGAATGTTGCTGGGGGGAAAGGTGTGGAGAGGGTGGTGGGTTATGGACATTGGGGAGGGTATGTGCTATGGTGAGCGCTGTGAAGTGTGTAAGCCTGACGATTCACAGACCTGTACCCCTGGGCCAAAAAATACATTATATGTTAATAAGATTAATTAACTTTAAATAAAGTAAGAAGTATAAGAAAAAAGAAATTATATGAAATATATGGTTAAGGAGAGTTATTTAGATCATTTTACTTTACAACAAAATTTTACTAACTCCCAATTTATATTGCAAATAAGGAAATTAAATTAAAACCTAGAGCTCTAGATTTCCTTCAGTCATCGTGAACTATATTTATTACACATGATTGAATCAATGTGATAATGTTTGTATTTTAAGTATCTATAACACAATAAAATATACATGTGATAAAAAGAATAACATTTTTTCTAAGTACCCAATGTCCTGAATTTTTCTCTTAAGTAATTCATTACTTGAATGGAATTTATTCTGTAAGGCATATCTTCAGTATACATGTATTTTAGTGTAAGACACTAAATTAAAATCCATATGGCTCCTATATTAGAGAAAATTTATTATCTTTTTAAATCTTTTCCAAGATCTCTAATTTTTTTTAAAAACATCAGAATAAAAAGAATAATCATGTTTTTCCATTCACTTCGATTCTAGTTTTCCCAACTCAAATATAAAAATAAAGAATGAGTTATGGGGGGAAGCACAAGAAAGAAAAAAACTAGGGGAACAAAACTATTTCCCTCCTTTCCTCCTTGGATATGAACATTGGTATTCTCAATGCCAAATGGAAACTTTTAAAATGGATTATAGCTGGATTGGATTAAGTTCAAAACACCCTTTAGCATCACACTTTGTTTTTTATGTGGATGAAAGAGCAGATTCCTCTTCCTGGATCATTATTGTTTCCCACTTGCTTGTGAGTTTTGGCAGAGTAAGAAATGGAGGTGGTAAGCATTGTGGTACTCACAGCATCATCAATGCAAAATAAGGAGCAATATCAAAATAGCTCCTTAACTCAGTTTTCCTTTCTTTTTCTTTGCTTTCTGAGCTCCTCTCTTTTCCACTTGCCTTTGCACACTGGCCTGTGAACTTCCTGTTCTCACTAAATCTCTTAGCCCAGATAGAAATATTTATTAGGGTGACTTGAGAACATCCCCCTGAAAGCAAAAAACACTAGTATTTCATACAAGTGCCTACTATCATTAAAACACTCACTACCTGACTCTCTGGCACTTTTTTTTGGTGACAATCACTTAGCACTTCATAAATATTCTAAGTTCTATTTCTTTTGCTTGAAATATCTTTCATATAGTTGCCAACTGAGTTTCCTAAGAGCCCAATTTTATGTCAGCCAACAAAGTGGTTCTCCATTGTTCATTGTTTCTAAACTTAACTCTTCTGTATAAATCTTCTCAAAGCTGTTTGATTTGCTGGTTTTTTTTTTTTTTTTTAATGCTCAAGTAAATGCCCTATTACTTCCTAGCCAATACTTCTGCTCTAGTTATACCAGACCCAAGAATACTGTCTAATTCCTTATGTCAACCAAAGTTGTATCCATCCCTGCTTGTACTGGTCTATTTTTTCTATTGGTTTATATCTGTGTTCTTTTTATTTTTTTCTGTTTCTTTTAGGAATCTTTCAGGACATAGTGGATGTTTGAGGAGGATGACAAACCAAATGGGTAGTGTGTTATCATGCACTAGATTCTTAAAGCCATTGGCTTCAACAGCAGTATCTCAGAACTTCTAAAGAATCACACAAAGCCCTTGTGCTTAAATAAGAATTTAAAAGTCTCCAAATTAATAACTTATTTTTATTTTTATTGCATTTTGGCCAGAGACGGTTGTCCACAAACTACAAATTTTTTAGTATTCTATAAAGCATCCTTTGTGGAATATGGGGTTAAATTTTATAAATGTTCCACATATGTCTAAAAACTGTGAGTTTGCTCTGTTTATTGGGAGAAACTACACACACACACACACACACACACACACACACACACACAAATGTGATGAAGAGCATTCTTGTGTTGTTCAAATCCTCTATATATTCTCAACATTTTTGCCTGCTTAATCCATAAGTTTCTATTAGAATTTCCAACAAGTGTAGATTTTTCATTCTCCTTTTATATCTGTCAGATTCTATGTAAGTATTTTGAGGTTATACTGGAATTGGATTATACTCTGGGTTTATTATCTTATTTGTCAGTGAATCTCATCTCACCAAATGAGAAGCTTGGTATAGGACTACGACTGCAGGACTGTATCATAAACTCCAGACACACTGCATTAGAAACATGCTTGAGAACTATTAGTATGGCTGATACTTGGCAATACATTGGAGGTAAATATGTGTTATTTGATGGTAGAACAATGTCTAATTCATTTCTGTGTCCATACTGCCCAGCTTACTCCCTGGAACATAGGGTTGTCAATAAATGATTGTTGGAGGTAGCAGAATTTTTTCTCAAAATATAACAATAATAAAGCAAAGTCAAGACAGTGGTGATAAACTTGGCCAATCCACTGTCTAAATTCTTTTTCCAAATTAAACCTTATAAAAGAGGATTTCTTAAACCTTTTTTTTTTAATCATATGAGTTACAAGACCTAGATCAAATAATCAAGAAAACTTACGACTTAACTGTGGGCAAATCAGAAAGAGAAGGAAGAGAATATAAAAAATATTAAATGGGAAAAATAATATTGAATATGTTCTGTATTATAGCACCAGTAGGGTATTTTATATCATTTATCTCAACTAATATCTTTTTTTGGGTAATTTCTTTTTTTTAATTGTTTAAAGTTTTTTTATTAACATATAATGTATTATTAGCCCCAGGGGTACAGGTCTGTGAATCACCAGGTTTACACACTTCACAGCACTCACCGTAGTACATACCTTCCCCAATGTCCATAACCCAACTCAACTAATATCTTAATAGTCTTATGGTAAATATAAATATCGCCATTTTATAGAGAGGAAAAAAGACCAGAGTGCCTAAATAATTTGCTCAATTTCAAGTAACTGGTAAGAAGCTGAGAAAAAAATAAAAAATATGTCAATGTTCTGCAGCCAAAGACCACAAGGAATATATCTCTAGTTGGGGGAAGGTTTGGTTTAATACTTAATGCATTGGGAATCACAGGGTATCTCAAAAAAAGATGTTAGAATCTACAGTAGCGGCAGGGTGGCTTCATAGGTTAAGCATCTGCCTCCGACTCAGGTTGTGATCTCTGGGGGGACGGGAGGGGGTCCTGGGGTTGAGCCCCGTGTCTGGCTCCCTGCTGGCCAAGTAGTCTGTTTCTCCCTCACCTTCTACCCCTCATGCACCCCCAACTCTCACCCCATACCTGTTCTCTTTTTCTCTGTGAAATAAAAAATAAAATCTTTAAAGAGAGAGAGAGAGAGAGATCCTATCCTAGGATTTTGTTGTGATTAGGTGATTTGGGGGAGGATCTAGAGAGGCTGCAGTTCATTCAACATTTATATGCTGTCAGACAGCAGGGGAACATCTGTGACTGGGTATCTCAATAAAACTTACAGAAAAGAAGGTGAGACTAGAAGGAAGATAAAGGTGTATATAACCCATTAAAAAAAAATACCAGTCACACATTTTGGATGAATAAGGGGGTGTTTGATATTTTGTGGGTGGCATCGTGACTCTGTTTCTGTGTTTAGACAGAATTATGAAGTGGCTTTGCTTTTTCTCGTTTTATCATGATCTCAGAGTAACCCCATCTGAGGTTGGTATTCTGCAAGACTGTTTATGTCTAGTTGGAGAATATATGACCTGGCTGAGTACCAGGCAGGCTTCTGAATGTCAGGGGTTGCTCCTTTTTTCTTTCCCAGTCAGAATTCAGAAGATCACATTTCTTCCAACCACACCATTTAATTAAAATAGGGGGGAAAAGTTGAAGAATGATTTTTGCTTGTCTCTTTTCAACCATTCTATCAACCATTGGATAGTAATATAATGAATTAAAATCAGACTAAAATGTTCTACTGTTCCTGAAAGGGAAAAATACACTCTGAGCAAAACTTCTTAAGAGTTCTATCATGAACATAGAAATCTAAACCAAAAGGAGATATTTATAAATTGCTTTTACTGTGAAAGACACTGCCATTTGCCATAGAACAAAAGGAATCTTGTAAAACAATGTAGGAGTTACATTTGACAAAAGCTGTCTCCTTAGGTGCTGAACTTTTCTGCCTTCTCTCCTTTTTAAATTCTAGAACACATACTAAAAGAATAAAAGTTGACTTGGATGGCTGTAAAATTAAATAGTTCAAAGGATGAGGGTGAAAAGCGATGATCTGTTCCTCCTTCTGATGGAAAACAGCCTTCGTGCTTCATTAATGCACAGACAGCTGTCACTTATCCCTGATGGAAGCCAGAGGACACAATCCTTGAAACAATACATCTAGTTAAATACAGAGAGATAAATCTTGAGGATACAATTTAGTGAAAAACAAGTTACTGCACAAAATATCACATGAAATATCTACCAAGTTATCTGGCAAGCTTTGATGAAATCTTGAGGAATGTATTCTGTTCTAAACTAGTCAATCAATTTAAAGCATTTATAGACAATACTGATGGATGTTTGAAGAAAATAATTGTAATGGTATTTATAGAGTGATTCTGTGTTCTATCAAATCCTGGTTCTGCTACCTATTAGCTGTGTGAAGTGATCAAATAACCTTTCTGAAACTCAATTTCTTTTTAGATGATAAAAATACCTGCTTAGCCATCCCCCCAGGGCTTACTGGAGATCAAATAAGAAAATGTATATAGAAGTACTTTGTAAACTACAAAGCACCACACATGTAAATTATCATTATCTAAGATATAGGATACCCAGTATGTGTCAAAAGTAATGTGTATTAATTCATTCACAAATAAGGGCTTATTTTATACTTTCAGGTTTTTTTCTTTAGTATGATCATATATCTTTAACTCAGTATGTTCAGTATTGGATCGTCTTTACGGATTATGAGTTCGCATGCCAAGAATATGAACCTTAAATAATACTGTGAAAGTTTAAACACATCATCATCTACTTCCTAACACAAATGAGCATAATAAAGGTGAGCATCTTAAATTTTAAAAATTAATAGGATTGATGAAAGATACCATTTATTTCATACTTTGAACGTTGTATATTTTGGATAATTGAACTGGGTTTCCAAGAGCCCAGTTTATATCTTCAGAGAGAGATTCAAATGATAAAACCATGGTACAGCTAGCTGTACTTTGTTACCTTTGCAAAATTTTCCCTGGACACTGAGGATCAGCAGCAAATCAATTCCACTGTACTTAGATGCTAAGGAAGTGTATAAGTGTATAAGGAAGTATTGTAAGTGTATAATAAAAACTTGACTTTTCACATCTTATTATTTCTCATTAAATTATAACACTATTGCCTATACTTTAATTTTTAGTATTTCTGAAGACAAAAGAGACACATCAGTGAAAGAAAAATAATTAGATCTTGGGATGCCTGTGGTAAGTGTACACACACTTGCGAATATTGAGAGGTTTTTGTCATAGCCCGTCTCTAGTTTCAGCAACCTACCCTGGTACCCATTTTAAGGTATGGATGATCTCCGTTATGGCAAAAACTTTTAACAGTAATGTATTAGGATAAGTTAGGCACAGACTTTCATCTATTCCTTTTACAACTCAGTTCCTTTTATCAAGGCAGAGCCAAGTTTAAACTGGAACAGGTATTTAGAAAATAATTCCACATAGAAAGATGTTTACAAACTTATTTGGGAGACATTCTCTGGATCTACTTAATAAAGTAGATACCTGGGGCGCCTGGGTGGCTCAGTGGGTTAGGCCCCTGCCTTCGGCTCAGGTCATGATTCCAGGGTCCTGGGATCGAGCCCCACGTCTGCCTCTCTGCCTACTTGTGATCTCTCTGTGTCAAATCAATAAATAAAATCTTTAAAAAAAAAATAAAGTAGATACCTGACTTTATTTTTTTTAAAGATTTTATTTATTGATTTGACAGAGAGAGATCACAAGTAGACAGAGAGGCAGGCAGAGAGAGAGAGAGAGAGAGAGAGAAGCAGGCTCCCTGCTGAGCAGAGAGCCCGATGCGGGACTCGATCCCAGGACCCTGAGATCATGACCTGAGCAGAAGGCAGCGGCTTAACCCACTGAGCCACCCAGGCGCCCGATACCTGACTTTAAATTATAACTACAGACCCTGCTGACAATTTTCTTTGCCATGAAACTGTTAAGACTTTTAGTAACTGATTCCCCATGAGCTATTTTTCTGATAGGAACTCTTTAAGACAATGTCTCCATTTCTGAAATTAACACCTTAATTTGGAAATAATTCCCCATTTTCTTGAGTTACCTAAATAATTGAAGTCAAGATTACTTAATTAATCCAAGTATTATATTAGCTATCATTAAACTACTCTACTATTTGAGCTAAGAAAATAAAGCTGTTGAGTCAACCTACAGGTATAACCTTGTCCTTTTCTCTCTGATTTATGTAACAGCTGTGCCTTTTGGTTCAACTCCACACAGTTCAAAGGCAAGTCTTCTACAGAGTCCGCTCTTGCTGGAGGCCATTACCTAATTGGCTACCCTCTCATCCAGATCCATCAATTCTCAGACAGGTTCTTCACAGGTGAAACAAGTGAAGGCATGTCACTATTAACAGAAAGACTTGGGCAAATATTATTGAGGTTGTGATCAAAAGATAAAGAAATATGCACACTGTGTTCTCTGATGTTATCCTGACAGACTAGAGAAGACAGGAATGGTGCAAGTGATTTCAGATGATGTCTAATGTTGGATTTGCTGCTACTGTTACTGCTATTGGGGATAACAGCAGTGGCTGTGGTGGTGCCATGAAGCATCTTACCCTAAGTCATATACTAGTAAATGTTTGTTTATCCAACAAATATTAGTTGGGCCAGAATCTGAGATTACTCCCTGCAACATAACACAAAGACTATCCCTAGACCTCTCAACAATTACCCTAAAACATGCACGATAACCAGCTGACAGATCGAATGTGAAGCAAAGTACATTATTTATTGTGAAGCCTAGCTATTGACAGATGACTAATGAGGTAAGGTAGTATCTGGAGGCCGCTGAAGGATATCGCCCCATAATATCCTCATTTTGAATCATATCCTTATCCTGATTATGTGAATTTACATGTATGTGAAATTAGTTATCACTGACTTAACTTGATGATTGTGATCTCAGATGGCATTTATTAGTAGCATAAGTAAAGTGATGGATGATGTGATTTTCTGACTATTAGACAGTAATTATTGGGTGCTAAAGTAATTGTGGGAATTAAAAAGGAGCATACTCTAGTTTTAAAATCTGGGCATATATGCGACAAAATATGATCAATAATTCAAAACAAAATATAAGCCCCAAACAAGCATTATGGAAAATGAAAACTGTAGGAGCTGGGAGAAGGATAGGTGAGTAGTGATACAGGTGGTCAAAAAGCTTTCAGAGGGTAGAAGAAATAAACATTAAACATTAAAGAACACAAGAGTTACAATAAAAGAGAGAATTTGTATCTACACTCTTTGCTTTCAAGTCAGCACTAGCAGGATGAATTTATTCTAGACAGGATACCTAAAATTTAAAGTAAATGATACTAAGTAAAATTAAGTGCCCTATAGTGAGTCTGTGAAGCCCAATAGCAGTCAGCTGGGTCTTACCACTTACCTACAACTAATCAACTATGTTTTTTTCTATAAAAACACACATATTCATTCAATGATTCAAAAATAAGTTAATTAACAAATATTGAATGTCAAACGCTACGGTTAAGAACCAGCATGCCATGGTTAGTAAAATATATGACCCTGCCTTCATAGATATTTTTCAAAACAATGAGGAAAGCATGTAATAATAACAATCAACAAATAAATAATAAATAGATTACTGAAAACATGTGTAAATGGAAGAAAAGAAATGAGCAAGTTTTCATGATAATAACAATAATCAACAGGGGCGCCTGGATAGCTCATTTGGTTGAGCAACCTACTCTTGATTTCAGCTCAGGTCATGATCTCGGGTCCTGGGATTGAGCCCTGCGTGGGTCTCCAAGCTCCGCAGGAGTCTGTGGGGTATTCTTTTCCTCTTCCTCTCTGTGCCCCACCCCCATACTCAGGCTCTCTCTCTCTCTCTCAAATAAATAAATCTTCAAAATAATAATAGTCAACAAGTAAATAAGAAATAAATTACTGAAAACACATATATGTGCTAGAAAAGAAATGTGATAAAAAGATAAGCAGATTTGGAAGTGGGAGTAGTACTTCCTAAGACATAATGGATAGACCCGTCTTAGAAAGAGCTATTTACTCAAGATGCAATAGATGAGAAGGAGATAACTTTGAAAAAGAGAGAACCATTGCCTACACAATGGTCTTAAATGGGGGATCATGCAAAAGCCCTTCAGGAGGTATTGGTCTTGCAAAGCCCTGAAGTGATATAGATATTGATGTATTTATTGAACAGAAATGAAGCCAGTATAGTTGAAAGAGGGAAAGAGAAGGAGGTGAGGGTGTTGAGATTAGCAGGGGCTCTCAGTTTCAGTAACTGTAGGTCTAAGAACCACTGGCAGTGCTTTGAATAATGGAAAGTGGCAATAGAAGATGTATGTCATAAAATGATTGTTTTAGTTCATGGAAAGAAAGAATGCAAGAAAAAATGCCACCGTCACCTAAGCAAAAGGAGATGAGAGCTGGGATAATATCTTAAAAGGTATGTATGAAAAACAAAGTCAATGGAGCTGGCACCTGGATTCGTGGAGGGTAAGAAAGAGAAAGGAAGCAAGGACTGAACAAACGAGAGGGCAGTGGTACCATTTGCTGAATATTTAGGAAATATTGAGGAATATTTAGGAAAGATTCAATTTTGGAGAAATAAGAGTTAACTTACACAATTATGTAAGTCAGGTCATTATATATGTTAAACTTGTACAGTACTATATGCCAATTATATCTTAATAAACCTGAAAGAAGAAGAAAGAGAGTTAGCTTTTGTCCATGTAAGTTTGGCAGGTCTATGACACATGTAAAGATGTCAATAAGAACTGCCTAAGCTGGGACACCCAGGTGGCTCATTTGTTAGGCGGCTGCCTTCAGCTCAGGTCATGATCCCAGGGTCCTGGAATCGAGCCCCGCATCAGGCTCCTTGCTCGGCAGGAAGCCTGCTTCTCCCTCTCCTGCTCCCTCTGCTGTGTTCCCTCTCGCTGTTTCTCTCTTTGTCAAATAAATAAAATCTTAAAAAAAAAAACAACAAAAAAAAACTTCCTGAGCTTAGAAGAGGACATATAATTGGAATTTTTTTTAAACTTTATTAGTTTATTTATTGAAGAAAGAAAAAGAGAGAGAAAGAGAGAGAGCAGGGAGGGGGCAGAGGTGAGAAAGCAAATGAGAATCTCAAGCAGACCTGGTGCTGAACATGGAGCCCATTGCAGGGCTGGATCTCCCAACCCTGAGACCATGATCTGAGCCAAAATCAAGAGACAGACAGACAGACTCAATGGACTAAGCCACCCTGGCATCCCTGGAATTTTTTTGTGATGTAGATAAGTACCAACATTTTAGGAACTAGATGAAATCTTGTGGGTGGAGAGTTTAGAAAGAAAATAAAAGAAGATGAAGACCTGGAACAAATCCATGAAAAAACATACTGATTTGTAGATGTATTGTAGAAAAGAAGTAGCCAATAATTATAACTAAGATAAAGTGGCCAAGCAGGTAAGAGGAAAACTAGGAAAATGCGGGGTCTTAAAATCAAGAAAGAGAAGGTTTCAAGGTGAGGAAGTGGTCAACCAAGTCAAATATTTGGAACAATTAATTTCTCAAGTGAAGGGAATGTTCTGGTGAACACACAGTTTCAGGCAGGTGCTTGAGTGCAGGCACTGAGAAGATGAATGACTGAATTCACCCACGGCTGGTACTTAATAGCAAAACTAAGAAAGCTGTAAGGTCATTGGGATATGTGTCAAAAGAGTGATAGAGTATAGACCATGGACTGAGGAATGGAAGTAAAAATGTGAATAGTGAGAAGATAATGCAAAGTGAGTTATTATAATAATGTATCTTGGAATATAAGCTGTGCCAAAAAAGAAGAGAGAATGAGGTATGACTTACAGAATAATGAGAAGCTTGTAGGATCACTGGATATGAGATCGGGATATTATTGAGAAACTGTTGTAGTAAGATTATCGAGAAAGGAACATGGCAGAGAGAAGATGATGATCATCTAGTGTAATGTTTGCACTTGAGATTCTGGAGGTCAGGATTGAGGATGTAAAGATGAGCAGCTGAAACTAAATGAACAAAATGGTCATGAGAGAAGCAGAAGTCCTGAATTTGGAGGCTTGGGTTTAGTGTTGTGATACATAGGAATTTAGAAGCCAACAAAAATGGTGACAGCTGAAGTAGAAAGAGGTGATCCAGAGCCTAAGCTCTTCAAGGAATAATGGGAATTTCTACAATATTTGGGGGTGAAAGCAGTGAATAAGGGATAGAATGATGGCAGAAACCTCAAGTGTACAGGATTTTTGTAAGAAAAAGAAGAAATGAGAGCTAAAAAGACATATCTGCCATCTCATAGCTGTAAGGTTATGTGAGATATGAGAGAAAAAATACACAACCTCCACTAGAGATGGATATTGGCGAAGCAGATTCCTCCAGAGACGGCCTACTTTCCTTTAGAGCTAGGATACAAAGAAACTTCTGAGACAAGGCTAACGTTCTAGGAGACTTTCCTGATTATAGAAAGAGACAGCCAAATATTACAAATGATTTAGCTATGCACTACTAATTACAAATGCATTTAAGAAAAGATAAAATTGAGACTTATTTTTAAAAAAATTAACACTTGAAGCAAATGATGTGTTTATATTTAATAACTGAATTATCTAATCCTACATACATAAAGTTTAGCTCTCCTTTTCACACTTAAGAAAACTTTGCTGTCTTCTTATCTATTTCACTTCTAAATTTGAAAAACCTGAATAAATACTGAAAAATTTCTGATTGGTACTTTTTTTATTTAAAGATTTTATTTTATCTATTTGACAAAGAGAGTGAGCAAGAGAGGGAACAAGAGTCAGCAAGCAGGGGGAGTGGGACAGGAAGAAGCAGGCTTCCTGCTGAGCAGGGAGCCCGATGTGGGGCTCGTTCCCAGGACCCTGGGATAATGACCCGAGCTGAAGGCAGACGCCTAACAACTGGGCCACCTGGGCGTCCCTGATCAATACTTTTTAAGAAATTACTTGAAAATTAGATATTAAAATCTTTTAGAAAAAAAAATTTTAAAAGCTTTTAATCTGTTCATTTACTCAGAAAATGAATTCAAAGATACATCAATAGTCTATTATATTCTAGGCACTTTTTGAGATGCCTGAAAGATGTAAGTAAATTAAACAGCAAATACCCTTATGTTCATGGTGTTGACATTGTACTGAGGAGAAACAGAATGTAATACCATAACCGTAAACAAATAAATTATAGATTTCTGTATTAACATACAATATATTACATATTATATGTTAAAAGAGGATGAGTTCTATGGAAAAATAAAAAGGAAAGCAAGCAGTGGGGATCCAGATTACTGGGATAAGAGGGTATAGCTCAGTGGTAGGGCATTTGACTACAGATTACTGGGGTAAAGGACTGCAAATTTAAAGTCAGTACTTAGAGTAGGCTTCAATGAAGAGGTAAAATTTAAGCACAACCCAAAGAGAAAATGAGAACATAAGAGATATAAGAGAGTGAAGCAGTTCAACTAGAGGAAAGAGCCAGGAAAGAGGAAGGGAGTGGAGCTAATGTGCTGAGGGCTGGGGGGCAGAGTGGAAGGGCAGAGGGAGGGAAGGTCAACAGATAATGCAACAAGAGTGGTAACAGGGACCACAAAACACTGGGTCCTCCAGACCGTTTTTAAAAAAAAAATTTATTTATTTACTTTATAATTTTTTATTATGCTATATTAATCACCATACAGTACTTCATTAGTTTTTGATGTAGTGTTCCATGATTCATTGCATATAACACCCAGTGCTCTGTGCAATACATGCCCTCCTTAATACCCATCACTGGGTTCACCCCACCCCACCGCCCTCCCCTCTGAAATCCTCAGTTTGATTCCTAGAGTCCAGAGTCTCTCATGGTTCATCTCCTCCTCTGATTTCTCCCCTTCATTTTCCCTTTCCTTCTCCTAATGTTCTCCATGCTATTCCTTATGTTCCACAAATAAGTGAAGCCATGTGATAAATCTTTCTGTTTGACTTACATCACTTTGCATAATCTCCTCAGTTCCATCTGTGTTGAGGCAAATGATGTATTTATCCTTTCCAATGGCTGAGTAATATTCCATTGTATATATGGACCATATCTTTATCCATCCATTTAAAGGGCATCTCGGCTCCTTCCACAGTTTGGCTATTGTGGACACTGCTGCTATGAACATCGGGGTGCATATGGCCCTTCTTTTCACTACATCTGTATCTCTGGAGTAAATACCAAGTAGTGCAATTGCTGGGTCATAGGGTAGCTCTATTTTTAACTTTTTCAGGAACCTCCACACTGTTTTCCAAAGTGGCTGTACCAACTTACATTCCCACCAAGAGTGTGAGAGGGTTCCCCTTTCTCCACATCCTCTCCAACATTTATTGTTTCTTGTCTTGTCAATTTTTGGCATTCTAATTGGTGTAAGGTAGCATCTCAATGTGGTTTTGATTTGAATTTCCCTAATGGCTAATGATTTTGAACATTTTTTCATGTGTCTAGCCATTTGTATGTCTTCTTTGGAGAATTGTCTGTTCATGTCTTCTGCCCATTTTTTGACTTATTTGTTTTTTGGGTGTTCAGTTGAAAAGTTCTTTATATATTTTGGATATCAGCCCTTTATCTGCAGTGTCATTTGCAAATATCTTCTCCCATTCTGTGGATTGTCTCTTTGTTTTGTTGACTGTTTCTTTTGCTGTGCAGAAGTCTTGATGAAGTCCCCAAAAGTTCATTTTCACTTTTGTTTCCCTTGCCTTTGGAGATGTGTATTGAAAGAAGTTGCGTGGCCAATGTCGAAAATGTTGCTACCTATGTTCTTCTCTAGGATTTCGATGGATTCCTGTTTCACATTGAGGTCTTTCATCCATTTAGAGTTTATATTTGTGTATGGTGTAAGAGAATGGTTGAGTTTCAGTCTTCTTTATATAGCTGCCTAAATTTTGCAGCACCATTTATTGTAGAAAGAGAAACCAGAGAAGCAATTCCATTTACCATAGCACCAAAAACTTTAATAATACCTTGAAATAAACCTAACCAAAGAGGTAAAGGGTCTATAATCTAGAAACTACAGAACACTTATGAAGGAAATTGAAGATACAAAAAGATGGAAAAACATTTCATGCTTATGGATTAGAAGAATAAACGGTGTTAAAATGTCTATGCTGCCCAGAGCAATCCATACTTTAAATATCATCCCAATCAAAATACCAATGGCATTTTTCAAAGTGCTGGAACAAACAATCCTAAAATTTGTGTGGAATAACAAAAGACCCTGAATCACCAAGGAAATATTGAAAAAGAAAAACAAAGCTGGGGGCATCATGTTGCCTGATTTCAAGCTATATTGCAAAGCTGTGATCACCAAGACTGCATGGTACTGGCACAAAAACAGACACATAGACCAATGGAACAGAATAGAAAGCCCAGATACGGACCCACAACTCTATGGTCAATGAATCGTCATCAAAACAGGAAAAAAATATCCAATAGAAAAAAGACAGTCCCTACAGACTCTGATAAGGACTTGGGGTTTTACTCTGAATAGAATGGAAGGTTTTAAGGACACAAGTGAAATGATCTGGCTGGGTGTTTTGTTGAAATTAGATTATAGAGAGTCGGGCAAAACCAGTAGGCAATAGGAGTGAGTCAATGGGGACATAACGATGGTTTTAGTGAACACAGAGTTATCAAATGAGGTGAGAAGTGCTCAGATTCTGCACTTATTTGGAAGGGACTGGCAAGATTTTCCCAAAGGACTGATATTCAGAAAAGGAGTAAAGGATGATTCCATAGTTTTTCACCTTGGCAATAAAAAGAATGGAGATGCCATCAAGTACAGATGGAAAAGGTTTTGGCATGGAGAAGATCAGGCATTTTGTATTATACATGTTGAGTCTGAAGTATATATAAGACACCCAAGTGTAGACAATTTGCTTTTACTCAAAAAAATGTTTTTGATTGAACCTGTACTAATATTAATCACACAAAATACAGAGACAAGGGTTAAAGAAGTCATACTCTTTTTTAATGCAGAAGTCAATAAAAAGGCAGCTGGTCAGATCTGACCTGTAGGCTGTAGTCTGCTGGTTCCTGCTTTAATGGAAATTTAAGAAAAATAATTGAACTCCAGACTAGATTATATAATTTCATTTTCCTAGATTATGGATGTATAATCCTAATGATACCCCAAATTATCTTAAGTGGTGCACATACATGGCATACAAATATTATTTATTTATGATTATCTATCAATACATTGGTTATATCATTCAAAAAGGCTTATTTAACAACAATCTGATATTTGATAATCTCCCTTTATAATATACACAAAAACTCTTTACCTTCAAACATGTTTTCAAGCTAGAAATATAGCTAGGGTCTAATATTAAGTTTTTACCGAAGCTCTTTTCCAGGTTTCCAGTATCAGTAATTCTTCCCAGTATTAATAGTGATATGATATATCTACTTTAAATAAATTTAAGTAAATATTGTGAATGATTTAATAAAACTATACAGTGTAGTACAGGTAGTGTTCTAACATAGTAAATACCTTAAAAATATTTAGTGAATCACTACTGTAATGCAACGTTTTCATATAAAAGGGGAAAAAGTGTCAGATTCGTTGGTTGGTCTGTCTTTTGTTCCCACAGCTAGCAAATGACAGAACTAAAATTAGAGCCCTTGAATCTCACCCAAGTGCTTTATCCCCATCACCAAAATGGCCTGGTTTCCTCATGCTAGAAGAGAATTGTACAATTATTTATTAGGTGCTTGCCTAGAAAAACCATTATGTTAACCTCAAACTGCCATTCCCTTATTAGGATATAAACAGAAAAGACAATAGAAAAAGCAATGATTTCTTTTCTTCATGGATGTATAGCGTGTCCACAGGTACACATGCCACAAATCTAATAAACCTGACGTTTCCAGATCTCTCACTTTCGAAGGCCCCGGCAGTAGTCGCATGGTCATATGTCTTGTAAGATTTATGAAAACAAAACACTTACCCTTAAGTAAGTCCTTCAAAACCATTTAAGCTTCGGGCTCCACAAAACCCAGATCTGCCCCGATGTGTATTCAATCCTATGCCAGTTTCATTCCAATTTCGAAGAAAACACAATCTTATCAGCTAAACAACAAAGTTGCTCTTCCACCTTTTTTGTGGATTGTTTTGGAAAGTTTAAAAAGACTGTGATCCCTAAAAGATACCATGCTCTCCTTAGGCAAAGCATTAACTCAACGCAACAGTTACTCACTCTGGGTCTGGAATCTCTTCTCCCAGGTATCCAAGAGTCTACCTGCCTTGCTCCTTCACTTCATGTGATCCTCTGCTCAAACATCATTTCATGGAGAATATACTCTAAACACCATTTCTAAAGTAGCATTCTCCAACCCTGTCCCCTTACACGATTTTAGTTTCTGTCATTGCATTTATGACCACAGACATACTTCATATTATTTTTTACATGTGTATTGTTTGCTCCCAATGGAAACTCCCTTGCTCCTAATGGAAACCCCATCATGAGAGGGGTCTCCATCTACTTTATTACTGTAACACTGATATCTAGAATAGTACCTTTTATACTGTGAACAATTGACAGAAATTGCAGAGTTGGGGGGAGGGGGATTGGGAGAAGGGGGGTGGGGTTATGGACACTGGGGAGGGTATGCTCTATGGTGAGTGCTGTGAAGTGTGTAAACCTGGCAATTCACAGACCTGTACCCCTGGGGATAAAAATATATTATATGTTTATAATAAATAAATAAATAAATAAAAGAAATTGCAGAGTGAATAAATATTTACAGAGCACCCATTCTGTGTCGGGACTATGCTACGCTCTGGGGATTCAGTAGTGCATGAGGCAGATAACTTCTTTTCTTATGTTTATCACTAGTGCAGCCAGCCTCCACCCAATCAGGTCACCCCATATTTGGTGGCCCTCACAGGGAACCAGTGCTGTACCTGTCCAGGACTCTCCCCAAATTCTCCAGGAATTTCTCGGAACTTTCCCTCCATGAGGGAAACTAGTACTCCTTGGGGAACTGAAGAGCTCTGGCTGAGGTTACTCCTTGAGGATCTGAAGCCCCAGGGGGAATCCACCAGACTTTTCTTGCCCAAAAGAGTGAGGGATTTCCCCCTCTTGCCCTTTGAAGGGATTCTTCCCTCCCTCTCCTTTCTCTATTCATCCCTTCATCAGTCTAACCCTAGTACTCCCAGACAACTGAAGATATCTGGCCAGGGCAGCCTGGATGACTGTCCATGGCTGTGAGGGCAAAGAACCCCTTTCATTTCCTTTTCCACTCTGTCCCCGCTGAGGCCTCTCTTCCCAACATTCAGTGCAGTTGGCAGTAGCAGCTCATCCTGGGTGAATCCACAAACGTTAAGGACTTGGTTGGGACCCTGTCTTGTTGCTGGCTGACTCTCAGCTACCTCGTTTCTTTAAACCACCCCCCTCAGTTGCCCTTTTTCCCTTGTTCCTGGGGATCAACTGCCGTCTTGAGCTACAGGCAAAATATGTTCCTACGTGTCTGAGTGAATCCATCAATTCCATATACAATGGTGATTCAACAGGATTCCATCCCATACCATCAGAGGGTCCCTCCACTAAATGTCATGGACCTGGCCACCAAGGAATTCACTCAAATTGCTACTCAGAATTGTGATATAATACCATGCTTTCCTCTATAACTGCATAGGGCCCTGATGGACCAACAAGTTTAAGGAGGGACAGATGCCCCCCTCCAGCCCACCCCCATCTAGCATGAAAGCAGCTAAGGCCACTCCACCCAAATGCCAGTGATTTGTCACTCTTTATCTGTCTGGGAGGAATGTAGAGGCCGTTTTTAGGCAACAGGCTTGAGCAATGGACACCTGAGTAAGGTAAAAAGGACCACAGTAATCACCAGACTGAATGCAAACAGGCTTATTAAGCAATCCACCTCAAAGTATCCATAGGCCCTAGCTGACCAATGGGCTACTTACAACCAGGCAGAGGTATCAACAAAGGAATATTCCATAAGTTCCCATATCTCCTCACTATCCCCCTAACTATAGTTTCCCCCCACTGCCTCCTGGAAGACACTCTCTCCTTTGCTGTCTTGCCTGCTGCTCCCTTTCAGTGAATTCAGTAAGTTCCTTTGGAGATTTTTTTCTCTAAGGAGGGGCAGAGGATAGTCAGATTAGCTGTCAGATCGGTTAATACAACAAACAAAGGGTTAGATTAGTTGAACTTGAATTTATCTATTAACTCTATAATTAACTACTTTATTCTTTCATTACATAAATATTTATTAAGAACCTACTTAATGTCAAAAAAAAAAAAAAAAGAACCTACTTAATGTCAGATACTGAAAAGCTAAAATTCATATTATTGTTTCAGTGAATAAAGAGTATCCTGATTGGGCTCATCTCTTGTTCTCTTGCTGTATTTCAGTTCACAGACAACTGCCAGCTAATCTTTACACACATCAGTACTCAAAATATCCAATAATTCTCCTGCCCAAAATGAAATCCAAACCCCTTTCCTGCCATTTAAAGTCCTGCTATTCCTGGCCCTCACATTACCTGCAGTACTAGTCAGCTCTACTCTACACTGTGACTCTCTGTTTATTTCTCAGAAGTACACAGACAGGAATATGCCTCCACATTTTTGTTTTAAATCTTCCTCATCCTGGGCTTCTCCGAGGCTTTTCCGGTTGTATAGAAATGTGCCTCAGTCTGGGGGCTCATTCCTTCCTAATGCCTGAACTAAAAATGGATAATCACTTCATATGATGTGGAAGTTGGAATCTCTCCTTATAAAATGAAAATCTATTATTGGCTCCAACATCACAACCTTCCTGTGCCCTTTGACATGATGACCCAGTAGCAGAGAGTTTCCACCTCAGGACTTTTATCTAAACTCCCGTTCCTTGCTAATATTGAAGTTCTGTTCTGAGCTCTGGCTCTGGATCCCCTGCCTGGCTCTTGCCAGCTTTCAACCAAGGCAGGCTGGGCTCATAGGCCCAAGCTGCTGGTTTTGACTCCATCTAAGGGGGCCAGATAGAAGCCTGTGTAGTGGGGCCTTAAAGGGCAGAGCTGAACTGGGCAAAGCTTTTACCTGGAATGAATAAATACAAGTCATAACGAATACAGTAGCAAGGGAAAAGAAGGAAGCCATGCTGATGATAAATGGAGCCAAAAACTGTCAACAAAATGGAGGCCTCCAGGAAGTACTTATGTACCAGGATGTGATCCAAGACATCGTCATGTGGGGACACAGAACAAGAGAAAACAAGACCCTTGCCATTGTAAGGACTGGTATACCCAACATTGACTATTGGTAAGAGCCTCCTTCGCGGCTCATTGGTAACTCAGCAGAGGGTGTGAGGTGAGCAAATGCCAGAGGTCTTCTTCCAAAATATACTGATCATCCAAAAACAAAAACTGACATTTGTGATCAATGAAATCACAACTTCCTGGAAAACCCAGTTACCTTTCCCTGTAGATACCAATATTCAACTCCAAATATGTCCATGTTCACCCTCATGTCATATCCCTTAACCATCTGAGTTTCACTGGTGGTGATTCCATGCAGAGGGGAATCCTATTGCTAGGCCAGTTTGTGCAGCTTCCCTCCCAGCATCCTCCCTCCCCTTCCTTACATGTCTGCTGCTTGAAAATGCATTTGCCTTGGGACAGAGCCTGCACTGTAGGACATGTTCCACCCGATCCACTTGCATGCCCTTCTGTATCTTTCTGCTTCTCTTTTGATTTCGATACGTACTCAAATTTTGTCTCTTCATGTATCAGGTGTCGTTGGAACCATCTCAAAGGGCCCAACACATCTCTCCACCTACTAAAAGGTATCATCTTACTTTAAAACATTTATTGAGCACTTTATTTTATTTATTTAACATGTACATAGAACTCTGTGCCAGGCACTAAGGAGCTTCTTGGAGTTACGGCTTATGTAATATAGTTTTTTGTTGCCAAGGCTTTATGGACACTATATAAGTGTCTATCTCCACATGCACATGTTCTTTATACACCTGCTTTATACACATATGACATCAAGAAATGTTTATTGTCTATGGTGAAATTGAAAATAGTAGGAGGACACCTGGGTTGCTCAGTCAGTTAAGTGTCCAACTCTTGACTTTGGCTCAGGTCATGATCTCAGGGTCATGAGATCAAGCCCTGCAACAGGTTCTACACTGGGCAAGGAGTCTGCTTAAGTTTCTGTCTCTCTCCCTCTGCCCCTCCTATCCTAAAAAAATAGTATCAATGAAATTAAAGATAGTTTAGATATTACCAATGGACTAATTACCTTTTATCACCATCTGCAATCAAAAGTAGGATATACATGAATAATTCCACTAACCTACTTATTTTTCCTTGAAACATCCAAATGATTTGCACAAGTTCCCTTCTATTTGCATGGGATCTTATAAATCAATTTACTAACACTTTGAGATGACTTACCCATGAAAAGTGCTCTAGAGAATAAAATTCCATATCTTTCCCACTTGACAGATAAACTTATAAATAAACCATAATTCCTTCTAAAGGACAAAAGTCCTATCTTTGATCACCCCATAAATTAAGGGATATGTATTTTACTTCCACTGTCAATTACCACTCTTATGATTTCTAGAAGCTCTCCCATTCCTCTTGAAAGCATGGTGATTCTAAAGCAAATGGTGAAAAAGGCAAAAACGGAAAATAACTTAACAATGAAGGGTAAAATCTCTCCTAGCAAAGTGCCAAAGAATAGATTAGCAGCTTTTCTTCTTGAAAATTGTAAGATGAAATTATAAGCAATAGGCAATTTTCAGGTTGTCAAATATCCATAATCACTATGATTTCTGAATTTAATACAATGTAGCTGTGATTATTGTTGCTTTTCTGCCTGCAAACATTATACATTTTTGCTTAAACATACATTTTACATTTATGAAAACCCACTAAAAATGATGCAGTCAAATTTCAAAATTAGGTTTTTTTTTTTTAACTTCTAATATGTGGTTTCCATTCCATTCAAGAAGGCTATTATAAGGCTATTATAAGGATTTTTTCCCTATTACCAATGCTGAAATATTTAAACATCTGAAAGAAATACGCAAATGTTTCCATGTAAAAAGAAACTGCATTCTTTGGAAAACATGAATTATATAAACTATAATTAGAGCTTCAAATTGAAAGTGTTTAAACTAAGATTACAAATTGCTATGTTAAAAAGATACTGAGACATTCAGGGGGAAAAAAAATTAAATGCCGACTAACTAAATTAATTCTCCCACATCCCAAGCTGTTCTTTCTCCTTCATGGCTTCCCTTCTGCCATCACTGATGATACCTAAACATGGGTACTACTACAATGAATTCAGGCGTGATTTGTTTGCTTCTCCTGCCATCAGAGTTGGCAGTTTCTACTTAAAAGTATAAATTTCTATTAATAGTCTACAACTAAACATGGTCTATTGAAGAAAGCAAACTTATATAGGTAAAAATACAAGTTGAATCCTACAATTTCAAGCTAAATTGGAAATAACTTAATTTTTAATAAAATGAGGGTTTTTTTGCATTTTTAAGACTACACAATGGAAATCTAAAAATTAATTGAACAACATATCAAGGCACCACAAAGCAAAATATGGGAGAATTGGACAAGAACCAGTGAGTATTGACCTGAATGGGAATAAAGAAGCACTAGATTAAAAGTTGTTCTTGTTTTAATAGCTATTTTATGAAATTTAAAAGGATGACTCCAAATCACACACACACTGATCTTTTTTTTTTTTTTTAAAGATTTTATTTATTTATTTGCCAGAGAGAGAGAGGGAGAGAGAGCAAGCACAGGCAGACAGAATGGCAGGCAGAGGCAGAGGGAGAAGTAGGCTCCCTGATGAGCAAGGAGCCCGATGTGGGACTCGATCCCAGAGTCCTGGGATCG
>NW_019154089.1:54813629-54839373 GCF_002288905.1 Enhydra lutris kenyoni | reverse complement strand
AGAGAGAGGGAGAGAGAGCAAGCACAGGCAGACAGAATGGCAGGCAGAGGCAGAGGGAGAAGTAGGCTCCCTGATGAGCAAGGAGCCCGATGTGGGACTCGATCCCAGGACTCTGGGATCATGACCTGAGCCGAAGGCAGCTGCTTAACCAAGTGAGCCACCCAGGCATCCCACACTGATCTTTTTTTAAGATGTCATGACCCTTGTAACCAGAGGTAGTTCTTTGCCCTTTACTCTAACTTCTTATAAGAAAAGGATTCATAGCTTTCTTTACACTCTCCTCAGTATTTACTATAGAGGTTCAGCCATAGTAGACACCCAGTAGAAAGGCTCACTCCCTGATACTACTTGTTAAAGGGAAATAACAGAGTTCTTCCATTTCTAAATCTTTTTTTTTTTTTTTAATTTGACAGAGAGAGAGAGAGATCACAAGCAGGCAGAAAGGCAGGCAGAGAGAGAGGGGGAAGCAGGCTCCCTGCTGAGCAGAGAGCCCGATGTGGGGCTCCATCTCAGGACCCTGAGATCATGACCTGAGCTGAAGGCAGGGGCTTAACCTGCTGAGCTGCCCAGGCACCAGTTCTTCCATTTCTAAATCACCCTGTCGTGTTTCCTACTAACATAATCCTGGGTGCTATAAAATGCCAGGAAAAAGACTGTGGAAAGAAGCTGACTGACCTCTTAAAGGTTAATGAAATTTGCATTGTATCTGATGAGATGAAATAAGAAAAACTCATTAAACCCAACATTTCTTGCAAGTATTACCTCTGTGAAGGTAGACACATATACTCTAGCACACTAGATACCCTGATGGTTTGCAATGCTAATATTTGTGTAAGAGTACTTTTCCTCCACCATTGTAGCACAGATGGGCAAGACTTTCCTGGGAAGTATTACTACCTCAAATCAAAGTTAAATAGCACCAGTCAAGAATTAATTTTCCAGGTTCAGCAAATGTCCATAATGTTCACTGTCACTCTGAAACTGTATTTACTACTCAGAAGTGTTAGCAATGGAATCTGGCATACAGAGCACTGCACCAAAATGTAACACAATTTTACAAAAATCCAGTAATTAAATCAGATTTATTTAAAGTATACATACAGAAAAGGTTATAATGATTACAGAAAAATCTTAATCCATTTGTATTACTAATTAGTTTCAGGTAGCACTCCAGCAATCTGTTGAGGTGCACTACGTTAATAATTTTTTTTTAAGTCTGTATTTAAAAACACTAGAACTCTTACATATTAAAAATAATGGTCTACATGAAATTTATTTCAGGACAGAGAGGGGAAATATATGGAGAGATGCTTCTTTCATATCATCATCAATTGATCTCCAACATTCATTTTTTTACTTAAATCTCTATAGGCTAGAAGACAATCTGAACTCTTTTCTCACTTTCCCTCCAAGGTGTGCAGAAACTCACAGTCTTGATAGTACTTCAGTGAATGTGTTTGTTCCCTTTAGCTAAATAGTCATTATGCCTATTTTTGTGAACACTGACAGAATCACTACAATCTAGTGTACGTGATTTGGTAAGCTGACACACAGCTATGCTCCTACCCTAGTGAACGGGCTTTCAAGAACCATCTTTTTTTTTTCTTTATAATATGTATGTTTTTGAGGCAATGACTTTTTAAATTTGTTTTCTAAGCTTTCTTCCAAGCCTTAATTTTATCATATCTTAGAAAAGGGATGAGACTGTCGTTTTTCACCCGAGGCTTTCTCAGTAAATACCCAGAAATTTATGATTCCATAATCAATCAATGGGGGCTCAACTGTATAGTGTCAAAACCTAATAAAATAATGGTGTCCAAATTTATACAGTGTTTGATAGTTTGCAAAGCATCTTTACAAACTTTATTTGATCATCACAAAAGCCTTTGAGGTGGGCAGGGCAGATACGATCACCATATTATAAATGAGTAGAGTAAAATCACTAAGTTAGCTCAGCTGATGCAATAGCAGAGTTGGAACTAGAAGTTCTCAAATGCCTGACTCTAATCCTCTCTTCCCTAACACACATAACTCCTGTTGTATGTGGAGAACTGTATATCTCTCGTGTCTTACTTTTATCTGTTTATACATTCTAGTGCCGAGAATAAGGATTCTCAGTGTTACTCAAATGAATTGGTAAATAAAGATTTTATGTCTTCTGAAGCTAGTGATATATAAGGAATGAAAACCAATTCATCCTTCCCCAATATAATTAATGTTTCAAACAGCAAAACTAATGAGAATATTTATTTTCCAACTATAAATATTTAGTATAAGGTCTTGTTCTCTTAAGTTCCAGTTTTGCATTTACTTTCTGTACAATAAATCTATGTTATAAAAACTTCACATTACCAAGAAAATACATCCATTGGGTAATTTCAGCGAAAGAAGATTTCCATACAACTTTTTAGCTTTGGATACTTTAAATATTTAAACATTATCCACAACTATATTACATATGTTATTAATTCCTGATACCTTATCAGGAAAGTGGGTATTAGTATTAAAAAAAATCATACTTGCATAGAAATATTATAGAAAAATTGTAAATTGAACACAAATCAGAAATCACTCATGGAGCCATGTACATCTTTTTCATACAAAGAGTAGTCCAGGGGTCATGCATAATGCAGTGATGCACCAGCTAACAACAGACCCATGAAAATCATTCCAGCCAGAGCTGAACAAGACTCGAAAACATTCCTCTGGTGAAAAAAGCCATCTTTTCCATCATTTGCAGCCTTCTTATTAGTCCAGACAGGCATTTCTGAAGCCAAGTGTTCATATTCAAAGGTAAGACCAAGGAGCAGTTACAAAAAAAAAAAAAAAAAATCAAGTTTAATTTGGCTCTCTCTCCCCTAACTCAATGGGAGTTTATCAGGCCAAAAGGATGGAGAGGTGCACAATTATCCAGTGAATTGGTCTTCATCAGGAGAATCAATCTGGATAATTGAGGCTTTGTGATTCACTTTCACTTGAACTGTCCTGAGCTCATTCAATATAATATGTAATTATGCAACTCACTGTTTTAACTCCTAGTCAGGAATTCATTGCTAAATGTGCAATAGGGGTGTGGGATTATATTAATATAAGATGATTATAGAGATACTGAAAGTTAACTTCTTTATGATCTTTTTTTTTCTTTCCAAGCTTATGGTTTCACACTGTGTCTTGTCTGTCTCTATATTAAGGAAGAAACTCAAATGTTAATCAAGGACTTAAAATTGAATCAAACCATTCTCCCTACCAAGTATATCCAGCTTGATTTTATACTGCTTTGATGCATCTAATTAGTCATATTTCAAATATAGAAATGAAAAGATATTTTAATTCAATAGACATCATAGACCCTCAAAAACTTGAGTATAGAAATGATTTATTGACCTTGTAGATATATGTGGCTTTTATCACATTTACTTGGCATGTTCTTAAAAATTTCCCCCAAAATAGCCTAGCATTTTTCCTCAGGAAAAGAAGCAGCAAAGCAAAAGAGGAATAAAAGTCTGTCTATTCATTTGGAATGAGTCAGAAGTCAACACTCCACAATAAAGACTACTTTATGTTATTTCTCACTGGGACAGAAGAAGTGTTCAGAAGATATTCCAAAGAGATCCATCTCTACAGGTTTCATGAAAACACTGTAAATTTTATTATTTCTTCAGGCTTTCTTCTATATATAAGTATAAAATATCTCAAAACTTGGACTTGAACCATTTAATTATTAAGGTCAGAAAATATTAGCTTTTATTATTATTGTTATTAGAATAAATTCTTTGAGGGTGTAATAAAAATTTTTAGAAGAATTTTAATTAATATAATTGAATCAATTACTTGTTTATAATTCATTTTCTTGTTATGGTTCAATAAACTTTGAACACATGATATGTATTAGGCCCACTCATTAGTGTTCTGGATATAAAAATGAGTAAATGTGGTCCCTCAACTCAAGGAATGAAAACACAAACACACACACACACACACACACACACACACACACACCTTTCAATACTGTACAACAGTAGTTCATTTGCATAAGATATAATCAGAAGACATATGAGGGGCAATCAACCAGCCTGAGCTAAGTCTAGGGAGAAACTACACAGTTTACAAAGCCTCCTTAGAATAGATAAAGCTTGAGGCTTGTCCTGAATCACAGGTCAATATTCTCCAATAAACATAAGTGCAGAGTTGGCACTTGTATGCCTCTGAAAATGAATGCCTTCAATTTTGCACCCTGGCCACCTTCTTTGTCTTACCCTGCTACAGAGGCTCAGAAAGAAGAAGACAATTTACATCACCATTGTGGGTCTTCTGCTTAAAGTAGATTTCACAGTAATTATAGAGTTTGGCTAATTCCCAAATGACTTGTTTTATGGGTGATATATTAGCTAAATTCATTGGAAAATAGAGATACATAATGCTGGATTTCTTTTTGTTCCATTAGTGGTCTTAAAAAATATATATATGCCATGGGTCCTATTCCCAATCAGGTCTATGGAGACCCACTCATTCACCAGATTTTTAGGAAAAGGGACTTGCATATTTTGTTTGCTAGTCTCATAGATGGAACTTCCAAATCTCAAGACTGGTAATTCCCAGAGAAATCACAGAATTGACCATGCAAACCACAACATTTCTGAGAACAAAAGAAAGCACTATTGATAATTGTGCTGCAACTACAGGCATAACCCAGGACTGTCACAGGCAAACGAGGATGCATGGCTACCCTAGTCATTAAAGTAGTCTCTTAAATTTGAGAATTATGAGAAACTAAGCATCATTTTTAAAAATGAAGGAAACCTCCTCCTCAAATTTACCACTTCAGGACACCTAAAACGAAGAGATTTCCTTTTGCCTTGCCCTCAAAGTCAAGGGCTCATAGTTAAATCTACAGCCAAGGAACAAACAGCCACCAAAATGAAATAAAATAAAATAAAATAGAGTTCAATTTGGCTCTCCCTCCCCTACCTCAATGCAGGTTTATCAGAGCCAAAGGGATGGATAAGTGCACAATTACTGGTCTTTCTTTTGCTTTGGCCTCAAACAGCATGGAATCTCAGTAGTGTCGGTCCATGTACTGTTTTCCCAAATAAGAAAGTCATGACCACAGAGATGGACGCATTGTGATTGTCCCTACTAAACTGCTCATGCGAATCAACAAAAGGCAGTCAGGGGAAATTAACCCCACAGGCACAGACATACCTGAGTAGGTCACATAAAACCATGCTGTGGAGGGCTGCTTTTGCTCAAACTGTTGGAGAATATTGACTCTGAGCTATTCACTTACTTCACAAAAATTTTTCTTTCATTTGTCACTCTAGCCTATCTCAGTTGGGTCATTTTTTTAAACAGATGTTCAAGTTGAGAAGAAAGTCCTGTTGCTTATATAAGAAAGAAAACAAGGGAGGGGAGAGAAAAACAAATCCAAAACAAAAATGAATTATTTGAATTATCTCTTCCTTCTCTTCCTTCAGTATATTGAGATATTTAAAGGGAAAAATGGGGTCAAAGATGAGTACAGTGTAAACAAAAGAAATAATTTAGAATGTACTTTTAGAGTACTTCTTACCACTCGCCTCTTTTTTACCCATTGACTACCTCTTTGATATCTGTCTTCAGTCTTTAATCACTCCCTCTTGACTGTTAACAAGGCAACTCCAACTGACAGAGAGAGTTCTAATATTGACTGAGTTATTTTCTTCCTTTATTTCCAGAACACGGAAGTAATGAACCCAAATTTCCTCGTAAGTCTCTAGGATTTCTCTACTGCCTTCCAAGAAACTGCTAGAGCTAGTTTTACCCAGTGGTTGAGTTACTGCCCCAGGAAACCACATTTCATTATAGTCACTCAGCATTAATTCCGAACCTGAGCTTTTTCACATATTGGGGAACTAAGGATTAATTAGGTATATTTTGTGTTATCAAAGAAGTTTAATATAGGGGCACCTAGGTGGCTCAGTGGGTTAGGCCTCTGCCTTCGGCTTGGGTCATGATCCCGGGGTCCTGGGATCGAGCCCCACATTGGTCTCTCTGCTCAGCAGGGAGCCTGCTTCCTCCTCTCTCTCTGCCTGCCTCTCTGCCTACTTGTGATCTCTGTCTGTCAAATAAATAAATAAAATCTTAAAAAAAAAAAAGTTTAATATAATCATTTCAGGGACTAAAATATCAAGATCAGGAGCTCCTATTTTCTGGACTTGCACTGTGACAAAGCATGAAAATCCCATCAGATAATCATTAGCTAGATATGAAAATAGGAGTCTAATAGTTCTCAACATTGCTCTAGGGAGACAGTCCAGTGAGACCAGATTATGGAACCATAGTTACCATTTTTCTGTGCCAAATATCATTGGTTACCATCATTTTGCCATGTGAAAATCATCTCTGCTTACAAATTTTCATGTGAATTGTCTCTCAACTAAAATATCTATGCTATTTATAACAAAGTACCTCATTAGGTGATTATTTGGAAGGCACCTAGTAAAAAATGTTTCCTCCTCAAAATCCATTATGAAAAGTAACCCCAGAACTCAAGTTTGCAAATTCAGTTTTGCTTAATTAATAATTTTTCCCTTTATTTCCTGTTAGTTTATAGTAATGTTATTTAAAAATAAGGAAATTCAGGCAAGATGGTGGAAGAGTAGCAGACTGAAATGACATCAGATCCCAGGAGTTCAGCTAGATAACTATCAAACCATTCCTAACACCTACAAACTCAACAGAAGATAGAAGAGAAGAAGAGCAGAAATTCTAGGAACAGAAAATGGACCACTTTCTGAAAGGTAGCACGTGCGGAGAAATGAATCCAAAGTAACCGGAACACAGACCGTTGGGGAGAGGGGCTGGCTCCCGGCAAGCAGCAGAGCAGTGGAGCACAAAATCGGGTCTAATAGAAGTCTGCTCCACTGAGGGACATTGCTCCAGAGCTAAGCAGGGGTGGAGACTTTGCAGGGACAGTGTGGTCTCAGGACCCGCAGGGTCACAAAAAGATTGGGGATATCTGAGTGTGGCAGAGCTGCCAGGTGTTGGAGCAGGGAAGCCAACTAAAGAGACAGGGCCAAAGAGTGGGCTTTCACATCAGAGTTACCTTAAACTGTGATCCAAGGCACACTCAGGTTTCTGGGTGTGCACTGAGGAGTAGGCCCCTGAGCTCTTGGCTCCTCCAGGCTGAAGATTAGGAGGCTGCCATTTTCATTCTCATCCTGCAAAGTGGTACGGAAAGTATTCAGGGAATAAAAGCTCCAAGAGCAAACCTGAGCAGATTACTTAGGTCCCTGGCAAGGGTAGTGCAATTCTGTCTCAGGCAAAGACATTTGATACTCACTGCAACAGGCCCCTGCCCCAGAAGATCAGCAAGAGGGACGCCTGGGTGGCTCAGTTGGTGAAGCAGCTGCCTTCGGCTCAGGTCATGATCCCAGCATCCTGGGATCGAGTCCCACATCGGGCTCCTTGCTCAGCAGGGAGCCTGATTCTCCCTCTGCCTCTGCCTGCCATTCTGTCTGCCTGTGCTCGCTCTCTCTCCCTCTCTCTCTGTCTCTCTGACAAATAAATGAATAAAAACTTCAAAAAAAAAAAAAAAAAAAGAAGATCAGCAAGAACATCCAGCTAAGACCAAGCTCAAGGATCAAGCAGAACAATGGAACTCCAGAACTAAGGGAAAGCAATGCATAGAATTCATGGCTTTTTCCCCATGATCCTTCAGTCTTGCAAAGTTAATTTTTTTTTTAATTTTATTTTTTTCTTATTCTATTTTTCAACTTTTCCTCTTTCCTCTTTTAACATTTTTTAACTAGTTTATCTTAACAATATTTCAAAAAAAAAACATTTTTAAACCTTCATTGTTATACTCATATTTTATTCCCCCATTGTATTTAACCTTATTTTTTGTATACACATAGGTCTTTTTTTTTCCCTAAAAAATTTTGGGTTAGGGTTGTGGTATATATACACAGTGGAATACTATGCAGCCATCAAAAGAAATGAAATCTTGCCATTTGCAATGATGTGGATGGAACTAGAGGGTATCATGCTTAACGAAATAAGTCAATCGGAGAAAGACAACTATCATATGATCTCCCTGCTATGAGGGAGAGGAGATGCAACATGGGGGGTTAAGGGGGTAGGAGAAGAGTAAATGAAACAAGATGGGATTGGGAGGGAGACAAACCATAAGTGACTCTTAATCTCACAAAACAATCTGACAGTTGAGGGGGGGAGGGGGGTTGGGAGAGGGGGTTATGGACATTGAGGAGGGTATGTGCTATGGTGAGTGCTGTGAAGTGTGTAAACCTGGCGATTCACAGACCTGTACCCCTGGGGATAAAAATATATGTTTATAAAAAATAAAAAATTTTTTAAAAAAAGCAAAAAAAAAAATTTGGAATACAATTTCTTCTAATAGATTGAAATATACCCTAAATCTAGCATAGGGCTTTGTTCTACTCTCCAGCCTGAACACATTCCCGCCTTCTTTTTTTTTTTTTTTCTTTTTCCAACCAACTTACTTTAGCAATTCCTTTTTTAGAATTTTTTTTTAATTTTCATCTTTATAGTCATGTTCAATCTCTTCATCATGTTTACCCTTATTTTTGTACATATATAAGTTTTTCTTTCTTTAAAATTTTGGGAGGTAGTTTTTTCTAAGAGACCAAAATACACCCAAAAATAAAGTGGGTGGCTTTCCTGGGTTCTATTCACCAGTCAAAAACATAGATAGATAAATAAATAGATATCTAGGTATCTAGATATCTATCTATATATATTATTTCTTTTTTCCCCCCTTTCTTCTCCCCCTGGTTTTGGGTCTCTTCTGATTTGGTTAGCGTACATTTTTGGGGGGGGGGTTGCCACACTTTTAATATTTTATTCTCTTGGTCATATATTCTTATCTGGATAAAATGACAATGTGGAAAAACTCACCACAAAAAAAAAAAAAAAAAAAAAAAAGCAAGAGGCAGTACCGATGACTAGGGACCTAATCAATATGGACATTGGTAATATGTCAGAACTAGAGTTCAGAATGACGATTCTCAAGTTGGTAGCTGGGCTCGAAAAAGGCATGGAAGAGATTAGAGAAACCCTTTCTGGATAAGCAAAATCCCTTTCTGTAGAAATAAAAGAACTAAAACCTAACCTAGTTGAAATCTAAAAAGATATTATTGAGGTGCAATAAAAAATGGAGGCTCTTGGGACACCTGGGTGGCTCAGTGGGTCAAAGCCTCTGCATTTGGCTCAGATCATGGTCCAGGGTCCTGGGATCGAGCCCCACGTTGGGCTCTCTGCTCAGCGGGGAGCCTGCTTCACCCTCACTCTCTCTGCCTGTCTCTCTGCGTACTTGTGATCTCTTTCTGTCAGATAAATAAATAAAATTTAAAAAAAAATTTTTTTTTAAATGGAGGCTTTTACTGTTAGAATAAATGAGGCAGAAGAGAGAATTAGTGATATAGAAGAACAAATGACAGAGAATAAAGAAGCTGAGCAAAAGAGAGACAAATAAATTCTGGACCACGAGGGGAGAATTCAAGAGATAAGTGATACCATAAGACAAAACAATATTAGAATGATTGGGCTTCCAGAAGAAGAAGAAAGAGAGAGGGGGGCAGAAGATATATTGCAGCAAATTACTGTATAGAATTTCCCTAATATGGCAAAGGGAACAAGCATCAAAATCCAGGAGGCACAGAGAACTCCCCTCAAAATCAACAAAAATAGGTGCACAATCTCTCATCTAATAGTAAAACTTACTAGACTTAGTGACAAAGAGTAAATCCTGAAAGCAGCTCAGGACAAGAAGTCTGTAACATACAATGATAGAAATATTAGATTGGCAACAGACTAACCTATAGAGATCTGGCAGACCAGAATGAACTGGCATGATATATTCAGAGCACTAAATGAGAAAAATATGCAGCCAAGAAGACGATATCCATCAAGGTTGTCATTGAAAATAGAAGGAGAGATAAAAAGCTTCCAGGACAAAAAAAAAAAAAAACTAAACTAAAAGAATTTGCAAACAACAAACCAGTCCCACAGGAAATATTGAAAGGGGTCCTCTAAGTAAAGAGAGAGCCTCAAAGTAGTAGACCAGAAAGGAACAGAGACAATATACAGTAACAGTCACCTTAGAAGCAATACAATGGCACTAAATTCATATCTTTCAATGGTTACCCTGAATGTAAATGGACTAAATGCCCCAATCAAAAGACAGAGGGTATCAGAATGGATAAAAAAACAAAACCCATCAATATGCTGCCTACAAGAAACTCATTAGACCCAAGGAATCCTTCAGATCTAAAGTGAGAGGGTGGAAAACAATATACCATGCTAATGGACATCAAAAGAAAGCTGGAGTGGCTATCCTTATATTAAGTAAATTAGATTTTAAGCCAAAGACTATAATAAGAGATGAGGAAGGACACTATATCATACTTAGAGGGTCTGTCCAAAAAGATCTCACAATTTTAAATATCTATGCCCCTAACATGGGAGAAGCCAACTATATAAACCAATTAATAACAAAATCAAAGGAACATATTTGACAATAATACAATAATAATAGGGGCCTAACACCCCCCCCCTCACTGAAATGGACAGATCATCCAAGCAAAAGATCAACAAGGAAATAAAGGCCTTAAATGGCACACTGGACCAGATGGACATCACAGATATATTCAAAATATTCCAAAGCAACAGAATACACATTGTTCTCTACTGCACATGGAACATTCTCCAGAATAGATCACATCCTGGGTCACAAATCAGGTCTCAACTGGTACCAAAAGACTGGGATCATTCCCTGCATATTTTCAGACCATAATGCTCTGAAGCTAGAACTCAATCACAAGAGGAAAGTTGGAAAGAACCCAAATACATGGAGGTGAAAGAGCATCCTACTAAAGAATAAATGGGTCAACCAGGAAATTAAAGAATAATTGAAAAAATTCATGGACAAATGATAATGAAAACACAACTGTTCAAAGTCTGTGGGATACAGCAGCAAAGGCGGTCCTGAGAGGAAAGTATATAGCGATACAAGCCTTTCCCCAGAAACAAGAAAGGTCTCAAGTACACAACCTAACCCTACACCTAAAGAAAGAACAGCAAGGAAAGCCTAAACTCAGCAGAAGAAGAGAAATCATAAAGATCAGAGCAGAAATCAACGACATAGAAACCAATAGAACAGTAGAACAAATCAATGAAACTAGGAGCTGGTTCTTTGAAAGAATTAATAAGACTGATAAACCCCTGGCCAGACTTATCAAAAAGAAAAGAGAAAGGACCCAAATAAATAAAATCATGAATGAAAGAGAAGAGATCATCACCAACACCTAAGAAATACAAACAATTGTAAGAACATATTATGAGGGGCGCCTGGGTGGCTCAACGGGTTAAGCCTCTGCCTTTGGCTCAGGTCTTGGTCTCAGGTTCCTAGAATTGAGCCCCTCACTGGGCTCTCTGCTCTGCAGGGAGCCTGCTACCCCTTCTCTTTCTGCCTGCCTCTCTGCCTACTTGTGATCTCTCTCTCTGTGCCAAATATATAAATAAAATCTTTTTAAAAAGAAAGAGCATATTATGAGCTACTATACGCCAGAAAATTTGACAATCTGGAAGAAATGGATGCATTCCTAGAGACATATAAACTACCAAAACTGAATCAGGAAGAAATAGAAAACCTGAACAGACCCATAACCAGTAAGGAGATTGAAGGAGTCATCAACAATCTTCCAACACACAAGAGCCCAGGGCCAGATGGCTTCCCAGCAGAATTCTACCAAACATTTAAAGAAGAATTAATACCTATTCTCCTGAAAATGTTCCAAAAAATAGAAATGGAAGGAAAACTTACAAACTCATTTTATGAGGCCAGCATTACCTCAATACCAAAACTAGACAAAGACCCCATCAAAAAGGAGAATTACAGACCAATATCCTTGATGGACGCAGATGTGAAAATTCTCACCAAAATACTAGCCAATAAGATCCAACAGTCCATTAAAAGAAGACATCCAGATGGCCAACAGACACATGAAACAGTGCTCAACATCACTCGGCATCAAGGAAATACAAATCAAAACCACAATGAGATACCACCTCACACCAGTCTGAATGGCTAAAATTAACAAGTCAGGAAATGACAGATGTTGGAGAGGATGAGGAGAAAGGGGAACCCTCCTACACTGTTGGTGGAAATACAAGCTGGTGTAGCCACTTTGGAAAACAGCATGGAGGCTCCTCAAAAAGTTGAAAATAGAGCTACTCTACAACCCAGCAATCACACTACTGGGTATTTACCCTAAAGATACAAATGTAGTGATCCGAAGGGCCACGTGCACCCAAATGTTTATAGCAGCAAGGTCCACAATAGCCAAGCTATGGAAAGAACCTAGATGTCCATCAACAGATGAATGGATAAAGAAGAAGTGGTATATATATACAATGGAATACTATGCAAGCATCAAAAGAAATGAAATCTTGTCATGTGCAATGATGTGAATGGAACTAGAGGGTATTATGCTGAGAGAAATAAGTCAAAATCAGAGAAAGACCATTATCATATGATCTCCCTGATATGAGGAATTGGAGAGGCAGAGTGGGGGATTTGGGGGGTAGGGAAGGAAAAAAATGGAACAAGATGGGATCAGGAGGGAGACAAAACATAAGAGACTCTTAATCTTATCAAAGAAAGTCTGGGTTCCTGGACGGAGGGGGTGTGTGGACAGGTTGGTGGGTTATGGACATTGGAGAGGGTATGTGCTACGGTGAGTGCTGCGAAATGTGTAAACCTGATGATTCACAGACCTGTACCCCTGGGGCAAAAAATACATTATATGTCAATAAAAATAATTATTAAAAAAAAGAGAAATAAGTGGTATGTTAGCATGGCTTAAAAATGAAAAAAATATAAAAACATAGTAAGAAGATCCCTTGCCACCTTGTCCCCTCACCCAATCCCCATCCTTTCAAATAAATATAGCAACTAGTGTCATTAGTTTTATATTTATTCTTCTAGCACTGCTATATTTTTATGTAAGGAATGCAATCATATATCATCCATTATTTACCCTTTTTTAATCTAAATCATAACAGAAAAAACAACTTTCCTTGCTTCTGAGGTTTATTAATTCTATAATTGTTTTCTCTTTAAATCTGTGAATTGCTGATTTTTGTATTTCTCTATTCTCTCCTTTTAATTTTCCTCAGATTACTTTGCTATCCCCTTCCTTACTTTTTGAGTTGAAGACTATGACAGAGATTATAAAATGTTCCCCAAATGCTGCTTCCTCTTCTTCTGAGTACCTAGTTTCTAATACTATAGTACCTAATTCTATACACTTTCCAGGCTCACATGCATCTAGGAATGCCCAATGGTGGGACTTGAAGCCAACAGAATATGAAAGTACATGGGATTTTCCTCTGGGTTAGGCACTGAAGAAGAGTTTGCATTTCCTATGCAGTCCTTCTCTATTTGCTGGCTCCTGTCCGGTGATCATGGAGAGGTCCGCAAGATGAAAGAACCACAAAATTAAAGGAATCAGGGTGTCTGAATTACTGCATTTAGGAGAGTCCTTGATGACCAGCAACATGTACCTTGGTCTATTACACAAGGAAGAAATAAACTTTGTAGTTACTTAATTCATTTTACATTTTGTGTATGTTACTATAGTAACGTATAGTATGTTTAGTTCTTCTGATATTTAGAAAGTATAGTTTTGATGGAGTGTTTATCATTGTAATTATTTACAACTTGTGCATACATACCCAAGTGCTCTATTTTTGCACACAGTATTTGTATTATGGACAATGAGGAAATTAGCATTTTCTTTCTTTTTTCTCTTTTATCATGTAATTTTCAATAGTACAATGTATTTTCCTTTAGCTATTACATATGCTTTATTCTTCTCATATCTCATTTTATAGAAACAGAAAAAGCCCATTTTTTCACACATTAATGTGTCTAAAATTGAAATGCACCTTACAATCAAGGATAAGTTACAACTATAATTGGAGGTGTATTTTTTCTTACTCAGTGGTAGATCTCAAAATAGAGCATTTCACAATTAAGAATGCCTTAGATATGATTTGAACTCTATGAGATTTCTGATATCCAATTGTTTGGGGATTATAAAATGCTAATTCCATATAGTTCACCTAATACACTTTCCAGCTTTCAATAAAAGTTTGACTCTCAGTTATTACAAATGAAGCCATTATCAAACACAGTTTCCCCACCGTCTTCACCCTTCCTCTCCCAATGCTTCTAAGTGAAATCATTCTTCCTCTGTGATAACAAATGAAATTTAGATTCCATACCATCCTTCTCATCCCTACATTTATTATAATCTTTGTTCTAGAGCCAAATACATTCAGTGATCACTTCCAGTCTTTTTGCTGAAATTGCCCCAGATGACTCTTGACTGACCAGCCAGACAATTCTGCCGCTATACCCTCCTCTTTTGTCCCAGACAGATCCCTGCTTCCTGCAAGCACTGCTTCTCTCTGCATAGGACCACCTCTCTCCTCTGGGACAGACTAAGCCCAGAAAAACTTCTGCCTCCAGCCCTGCTCACCCTAGGTTCAGTAACACTGAACAAACAGAGGATAAAGTTTTTCCTACTTCAGGAAGTTTATATCTTCTTCCATTTTCTGAAACCTGCTTTCCCTGGTCCTCTCCCCATTCCAGGAGTTAGGAATGGGGTGCATAGCTTCTTCCCTTTCATTCCTCCTTTATGGTTCCCATCACATCTCAGGTGCTTGTGGCAGTTCCTCTGTATATCCTGGAGTATATATGTTATTTCTGTCCCCTGGTTTAATTGAAGATGAAATTTGCAGGGCTGTTGTCTTTGTTTTCCATTCTTATTGCTCTGTTTATGATTTGCAGGAGAACGGTGAAAATGCTGACTTTTGCAGCCACGTTTGCACAAGAAGCCAACTTTATTTATCTCAGAGCAGTTCTCTATCTGCACATGTGATGATCCAAATGTAAAAGAAAGCCTTATGATTTACAAGTATTGAATCTGCTTGACCATAATAAATGTAGTTTGAAACAGCAATTCACTTCAAATCAATTTAAAATCTTCATATGTTAAAAGACAATTCTATGGGATATGCACACATATAACTCAATGCAACATTTGGAAATAAAAATTGTTGGTTATTTCCCTTGGACTTACTTAGTGCTTATGTAAGCAAATCCAAGATGCTATTACTTTAAAAAAAAAAAAGAGCATAAAAGAGGCACGTGTATTTCCTCAAATGTTCAATAAGTCTCTAAATTGAAATGCCATCTTAGCTCCTGAAAAAGAGGGTGCATGCACACCTGCTTTTACTGATTTCTTTCTTTAATCCATCATTTAACACCTGAAACAATACATTTGCAGTTGATATAAAGGACAATATCTGTATGTTTGCTTTCTTCAATTGCTAATACTCAACTTGAGGATTCTGAGAAAGAATATACTCACTTTGCCATTAAATATGGATCAATATTATTCAAGATTAAGAACATGTCAGTCAATGTAGAAATTAAAATCCTCAAAAACTCTCCACAGCATTAATCTTTTCATCATTTAATATATTCCTGGGAAATGATCCATGAACAGTAAAATCAAAATAAAACACACATATTTGAGAGATCCTGATTGCAAAAATTAGTTTTATACAATTCTATATCCAAAGGATGATTCTGCCTTGTAGAATGTGGAAATATTGGCTCGTTCTTCAAGCCCATGGTCTAAACTATTAAAATATTCCTTGTTGTTATGTTTTCATAATTTACTGCCATTACTGAAGTATGTGGTATTTATACTAGTAATACATTGTAGATACTAAGAGAAAGTCCCTGCACTCTCAAAAACAGATTAAAATAGATACACTGGTGTTTGGGCTTTTCTCCTCAGAAGGTAGTTTTTATTGCCTTTGGCAGAATAATGCAGCTACTTAACTAAAGGATAGTTATCATTTCAAGAGAGCATAACCTTCAGGAGGAGTACATAAAGATTAGTGAGGAAAGAAGGCTCACCTGAACACTAAGGAGAATTTGTAAAATTAATTCACAGATGATAAAAGTCATATTCAAACTGACTGCATATTCTATTTCTGCTTCTAGCCCAGAGATGGCTAAGAAGTGATTTGCATGATACCAATTCCCATTTTCATGGTTCCTGGCAGACATTCTAATTGATGACATAGTCTTCCTATGTTCAAATGCAGCCTCAGAACTTTCTCATCATGGCATTGCAAGTAGCCACATCCAAGCAATCAGATCTGAGCACACTTGGAACCTCTTCACCACTCCCATCTAGTATAGCACTACCTGCATTTTTCTCAAACTTCCCAAGTCACACCCTCCTATCTTTTGTAAAACATACTATAGAGAACCACCTAAGACTTATTTAGATCCAAGAACTGTAAAATAAATGATGAAACTTGGAAACTCTAGCTCTTGAACTTCAAAGTCTGGAAGACTGTGAAGTAGTCACTAGAACTACTGTCAGATACAAGATAGATGGTAGAGCTGTTGTCTTAGAGTTTTGCCAAGAATTCTGGTAAGGTCTGAGACCTTAAAAGGGAGAAAGACAGGAAAGGAAGCAACTCTGTTTAAGTCACACCTATCTGTTTCATCCCTGGGGTATGTATGGACTACAGTAGCCAGGGTCTATCCCTACTGCAGTGGCTCAGTGACTTAAAGAAAACTTCCAGAGAGACTTGACATGTCAAGACCACAGTGCACTGTGGAAAGTGTGCACTGGTAATGAAGTGGGAAAAAATTGGCTCAGTATTCTTGGATTCAACCCCTTCTGCTACTATGTGTGAGTTTTAATAATTTAAAACTTTTCTCACTTTGAGTCTTCTCATCTATACATGGGTCATCAAATCTTCCTTAGACCCCTTCTGTAAGGATTAAATGAAATAATAAATGTCAAAATATCTGGTGAATAGCAGACCCTCGATACATCTTAGTTTTCTCTCTTATTTTCATCTTGGTCCCAAAGTCAGGAGGAGTCACAACTTTCCATTATGTCTCCACCCAAGAATTTAAAATCTAGCTCTCTTTAAAATTGTGACCAAATAACATAATAATGACAAATAATAATACTTAGTGCCTATTGAGCATTCACTATGTGCCAGGAGGGGGCAAACATATATTTAATGCTCACAATAACCCCAAAAGCTGAGTGAAGCATTATCTTAATTTTACAGATAAGGACAAAAAGGAGACAGAAAAGAGGAAAAAAAGTCCCATGATATTAGGACTTACAAGCAGCAAAGTCATCATTTGAATCCTGAAAATATGTCTCTTCAACTTTAATCATTACAATCCTTAATCACTACACATAGCAAGTTCCACTCCTTACTTCTTCAACTAAAAAGTTTTCATTCATTGTTTCTATACATGTCCTGATTTTATTTGGAAGAATAATTAATGATGTGAAAATCTGTACTCTCTGTAAAGGAAAAGATTCCCCCTGTGACTAAGACTATTGTTGTTACTTATACCATTAGAATATAACCAAGGCCAACAGGAAGATCTGCACCAGAATGTATTACCAGAGAACAGGGTCATTCTGATTCCAGAACCAAGGCAAGCATTGTGGAAGGCCAACTAGTTTGAGCTGAACCTCAGAACAAATTTTGCTTTATATCTCATGGCTAAAAACATTTATTTGAAATGGAAAAGGGGATACAGTTGATTATAAAAATATGTCCTGTATTTGGATCAAAGATTGATCAACCTCATGCTTACAAAAAATAAATTCTTTGTCATAGTTCAGTGGCTTGTAGATTGTGTGTTTCTGCTTTCTCTCCAATTATAGCTAGTGAAAGACAAAGACAAAACTTTCCCTATCTAAGAGTCATTGAAAATAAAATATCACAATCACACGAGCCTTTTTTCTATCCTTCTTTCTTTACAAATCTAATGAGAGTATGGTTCTCACAAAGCCCAAAGAGTTGGGTTCTCTCTGTATTTTATTCTTACTGAAAATAAAAGAAATGTAAAAAATAAGTTCTATGAATGTTTTAAGACTTCTTCTATAAATCTGGAAAAGGATTTTTATGGAATTCTACCCATGCTTCTCTATTTGCAATACCTCAAATTATAGTGAGACTCTTTCATAATCCTATTTTTCCATTTCCTGAAATAAAGGGCCTGAACTTTGGTTGCTTGTCTATGGATTTTGTTTTAAAACTAGTTAACAGCTTGCAAATAGGACAGCACTGAAAAAAGGGAAAGAAAAAAAAAAAGGCATGTTTCTCTGTTACTCTACAAACAATATGACACAGCTGAGTTTACCAGGAACAGGTTCTACTACATTTAATATTCTGAATGTAAATTTGAGCCTTGCAATAACTACACATTGTCACTCCCATTTCAGGCAGTATTTGTACCTTACCCAGCCTCTCCAGCATGAAAGATCTCATGGTCTACTGTACCTGAACCTATTGTTCATTTGTTTTTCATTTTTCTTGAAAGGCAAAAATTGGTGAATATCACAGTGCATTCAGATGTTGAGACACCTGTTATATTCTGATGTTTTGACATGAACAATCTGTAGAAATCTATTTTTTTTCATTGCACAGGGAATAAATCAGCCCTTTCAGAAAATTATTGTTCTAGTTGTTCTAACCCCTTCATAGCCAGCTCACTTTATACAGTAGTTAATTCCTCTTAATAATTCTACTCAGGCTTTCACTGCTGCTTTTGATATTGCTACTGCTGCTGCTCCAACACTATAAATATAATCAATAGCTGAATGGACCAAAAATTAAATCTTTTAATGGATTTCTGGTTGAGTTCATTTAGGTTACTGGGTTTCCACTCCTGCTGGCAGCCAGAGCGATTTTGTACCTCTCTATTGTCATAACAAAACATGTTTCCACTTGGCTGCTATCCTATGTCAAGACATGTCACACCAGGAGCCAGTTCAGCTGTGTTTTCTAGAATTTTACAAAGAAGTCTGATATTAGTTATGGTCAAAGATACCCCCCAAAATGCTGGTAAGGACACATTGTTTTCTTCCTCCAGACAGGGATAGTCTAAGAAACCATCCTTCTTTCAGGCCCATACATTGTCTCCTTCGATGTAACCCTTACAGAAAGAATATATATGTATAAAGCAGAGGAATGATAAAGACTTGCGCCCCCAATCCAGTACTGCATAACCCCGAATGTTGTACAGAGACATCTGCTGATACACTCTGCATTTAAGACTAGCCTGAATAGAAATATGTCAGATAATATTACTAGTCACATACATAGGCAAATTTGAACTGAAGGCTCATAACTACTTTTTATTTGGTCACTAAGTTGCATGTTTTCAAAGGAAACTTCATGCTCATGAAATGGCAGTTTCACTCCCTCATTCCTCAGACTCTTCTTTGTAAGCAATTTGACCTAAACAGACAGGAGTCAATTAAATGGCAACTTTTAACCTCTAGAGTTGGCCTCTGACCTATATGCTAAGATATCTCACAAGGGTTCCACTGTCATCTTGTGAAAACCTTCTTTCATAAAGCACAGAGGAAATAAAATAGGCATGCGTGTAACCCCCCACCCCCGCTGAACCCTGGCTGCCTAATAGACAACCCACAGCCTTGAACTCTGCCTCAGGACCCTTCACTAAATGCTCCTGTCAGCACCTGACTTAACCTGTGACCTCTGCCTCTGACAACAGGGTGACCGGCAGGCTCTTCCTCTCATACTGTCCAGAGATTAAGACCTTTCCACCCTCCCAGATATAGGTGAGAAAGACAAGAAGGACTCAGAATAGCCCTGTCAGAAAGAAAAGGTTTCTCATTAAATAAATCAACAGTTCTCAACCAGAGGTGTTTTTGCTGCTCCCCAATTACCCTCTCCCAAGAAGACATTTTGCAATATCTGGAGTTGTCATGACTAGGGTAGGGATGTCATTGGTATCTAATGGCATATGAGTTAGTGATGCTGGTAAACATCCTACAATGCACAGAACAGCACACAATTAGGATTTACCCAGCCAATATGTCAATAGTGCCAGGGTTGAGAAACACTTGCAGGAAAGCGTGCCCAGTTACATGTAATCATCTGTGCCAGGAACTAGAAAGTTTAGGATTAACCTTGGACAAAACTGTGGAGCTGTCCCATGTTAATGTTTTTAGCAACTGCAGGGTCATGTGGTAAACTGATTCCACAGATACCCAACCATCATTGTTCTGAACTTCTTCCACAATAACCCAAGAAATAGCATATTTTATCCTATGGCTCATTTTCTCCAGACTCATTTTTCTAGTCCTGGAGACAGCTAATTTGTAAGTAATTCTAATTTGTAAGTACATTTATATCATTGCATTAAACTGTGCTTATAAAATTGTGAGATTTTGATGGAGAAAGACTAAAGACAAGGTAGTAGAGATATATTTTCAGATGTTTAATACTCAGTTTAATTTACACACACATATCCACATCTTTCTACACAAATAATCCATGCTTACCATAAACTTGTAAGGGCATCAAATTCTGACTGTAAAGGGAAAAAATAAGATATTTTTCTTTCTATTGGTTTAAATAAAATATACTCCCAACGTTACTATTTTTTAATTTCTTAATGGAAATCCCAACAACTCTTCTTAGGCCTTTTAGCCTCCTAAACAATCTTGACAAATTGTTAGTGACCAAGAGAGCTGTTACATATTTGCTGTCAAATGAAAGTATATTTCATTAGCTGATTTCAGATAGAGACAACCTGAACCAAGAAAAATAAAGACCACTCTTTGAATATATATCCTGCAGGTTTTTCCTTGACAATCTCTTCCACACTTAGCCTTCAGTGCCACCCAAATTCTTCCAACTTCCAAATGTAAACCGTCTGGCCAGGTCATTTCCCTGACCTCCAAAACAATCAACATATTGTCAACTCAACCTCACCTTTAATCCAAAGCTAAATGCATGGTCTCTGTACTCTATTCCTGCCTATTCAAAAGGAAAAAAGATATTATCCATTCAGCATGCCTTACAGTTGCTCCTATCTCAATAAATTAATTATCCATTTATTTGGTTGTATAAACCAAACACTTAGAAACAGTCCTTGGGATTTCCCTTGTCTCCTTTCTCCAAATAACAAATCTTTGTCACCAAATTCTATAAATTGCCCTCTTAAGATCAATCTGTTTCATATTCCACCCCTTCTCATTGTCTCACATGACACTAACCAAGCACCTTCATCTCTCTTGACTATGCTGGTTTCCCTAGCCCACTCCAGCTTCCCAGGGTTCTTAGAGAAAGGCCACAATCCTGTCTACCTCTCCAACCTTGCCAGGTTCCACACTTCCTCGCTTTTTGGGCACCAATAACTCAGGTTGGGTTTTTTCCTTCTTGAACTGACCATGCTATCTCCTACCATATGGACATTGTATGTGATGCTGCTTCTCTTGATGCTTGCTCTTCTCCACGAACCCTTTAACTTCTGATTCATATCCATGATTCACACTCAACTAAAATGTCCTTTTCTTATGCAAGGTTTCCATGACTCTTGCCCATCACTCACCCCTAATACCTACAAATTAGCTTGCGTTACTAATAACATGTTCTTAAAACAACTTCTGCTTTTTTCATATTATTTTATTACAAAAGATAAATTACTATTTGACTGAAACTTGGTTTCTCACAGTAGATGCCAAACTCTGCACGTTCTAGTTGCACAGTACATATCAATAATGATTTGTTGAAAAATACAAATGTATGTAATACAGGTGTAACACACATATATCACAAAGTTAAATATTTTTGTGAAAAAATATAAATGTAAGCTCAAAAACTCCATTCACTCTTTTTCTCCCTAAAGATTCCACTTTAATTTTCATGTTACATAGCTGACTGGCATCATTTATTCATGGGATATTATAACTCAAGGGTTCAAAAATCAGAATACATAGGCTGTGGGTATTAACAAACAATTTTAGAATTATATTAAGAATTTTTGTGTAATGTGCATTTTCCTGTAAAAAGAGTTCAAAGTTTTCATCATATTGATACAAGAAAGGTTAAAACAAATTTAGTAGTGCTTAACTTTTTAATATTTACTGTTGAACATTTTAACACTTACTGTTGCAAGAGTACTAAATGTGGCTAATGATGTTAATAATAGATATTGTCTCTTTAAAATATGTTCCTGGCATTATTTAAAAAATATAAACAGTTTATTAAAAAAGGGCACCACAAATTAGCAGAATAAGATGGTCTGTTAAGCAAATGATGTAAAGTAAATAAGACATTATGTATATTGTGTGTGTGTGTGTGTGTGTGTATCATAAAAAGTCAAAAGTAAATCTTAACCATATCTAAAAATCAACTCAGGTGAATTATAAGTATAAATTTAAAAGATAGCAAAATTCTATATGCTAAACATAGAATATCTTCAAAACTTTGAGATAATCAAAAATTTTTAAATACAACATAAAGAGTATTAAACAAAAATAGAAAGATTGATAAATCAGACTACATTGAAAGTAAGAACTTTCTTTTACCAAAAGAGAATATCAAGAGAGTGAGAAATATGTCTAATACAATTAGCTCACAAAGGATTTATATGCAGAATATACAAAGAACTTCTAAAATGTGAACAAGAAAAAGAAAGAAACCCCCACTGGAAAAATGAACAAAAGACTTGGGGAAGCACTTCACAAAAGAGGATATCCAAATGATCAATGAATACATGCAAAGACACTCAACCTGACTAGCCATCAGAGAAATGTTCAGAAAATCATAATGACGTTTCACAACCACAAGAAAAAGTAGAGAGAGGCCACAAATATATGGAGGTTAATTAACATGCCACTAAACAATGAATAGGTCAACTAGGAAATTTAAAAAAAGAAATTAAAAAGTACATGAAACAAATGAAAATGAAAACACAATGGTTCAAAATCTTTGGGATGAATCAAAAGCAACTCTAAGAGGGAAGTTTATAGCAACACAGGCCTACTTCAAGAAGTAAGAAAAATCTCATATAAACAAGCTAACCTTAAACCTACAGGAGCAAGAAAAAGAAGAACAAACAAAACCCAAAATCAGCAGAGAGAAGGAAATAATAAAGATTAGAGCATAAATAAATAACATAGAAATCAAAAACAAAACAAAACAACAACAACAAAAAACAGATCAGTGATACCCTGGAGCTGGCTCTTTGAAAAACTCAGTAAAATTGATGAACCTCCAACCAGACTTAACAAGAAGAAAAGAGAAAGGACTCAAAAAATGAAATTACAATGAGAGAGGAGAAATAACAACCAATATCACAGAAATATAATTATAAAGAATATTATGAAAAACTGTATGCCAATAAATTGAACAAACTAGAAGAAATGGATAAAGTCCTAGAAACATATAACCTACCAAAATTGAAAGAGGAAGAAATAGAAAATTTGAACAGACTGATTACCAGCAAAGAAATTTACCCAGTAATCAAAAAACTCCCATCAGAAAAAAGTTCAGGACCAAAGGGCTTCACAGGTGAATTCTACCAAACATTTAAAGAAGAGTTAATACCTATCCTTCTCAAACTATTCCAAGAAATAGAAAAGGAAGGAAAATTCATCCTATGAGGTCAGCATTACCTTGATACCAAAATCAGATAAAGACACTGCAAAAACAAAGGAACTACAAGCCAATATCTCTGATGAACATAGATATAAAAATCCTCCTAGCAAACCAAATCCAAGAATACATTAAAAAGAATCATTCACCGTGATCAAATAGGCTTTATTCTTGGGTTGAAAGACTGGTTCAATATTCACAAATCAACCAATGTGATAAATCACTTCAGTAAGAAAGAGTAAGAACCATATGATCATTTTAATAGATGCAGAAAAAGCGTTTGACTACAACATCCATTCATGATAAAACCTTCAACAAAGTAGATTTAAAGGGAACAGACCTCAACATACTAAAGGCCATATATGAAAACTTCACAGCTAACTTCATCCTTAATGGGGAAAAACTGAGAGCTCTTCCCCTAAATTCAGGAAAAAGACAGGGGTACCCACTCTCACCACTATTAAAGATTTAATTTATTTATGAGAGAGAAAGAGAGAGCAAGGGAGAGGGGCATAGGAGGGGGACAGAGAATCTCAAACAGACTTCTCACAAAGCATGGAGCTTGACATAGGGCTTGATCTCATAATTCTGAGGTTGTAACATACCTAGGAATAAATCTAACAAATGAGGTGAAAGACTTGTATTCTGAAAAATATAAAACACTGGTGAAAGAAATTGAAGATGACACAAAGAAATGGAAAGATATTCTATGCTCATGGATTAGAAGAACTAATATTGTTAAAATGTCTATACTACATCCCAAACTCTACACATTTAATGCAATCCCTATCAAAATACTACCAACATTTTTCACAGAGCTAGAACAAGCAATCTCAAATTTGTATGGAGACACAAAAGACCGTGAATCGCCAAAGGAATCTTGAAAAAGAAGAGGAAAGCTGGAGGCATCATCATTCTGGACTTCAAGTTATATAGCAAAGCTGTATTAATCAAAACAGTATGGTACTGGCCCAAAACAGACACACATAGATCAATAAAACAGAATAGAAAGCCCTGAAATGAACCTATGATTATATGACTAATTAATCTTTGACAAATCAAGAAAGAATATCCAATGGGAAAAAGACTGTCTCTTCAATAAATGGTGTTGGAAAAATTAGACAGCAACATGCAAAAGAATGAAACTGGACCACTTTCTAATACCATACACAACAATAAATTCATAAGGGATTAAAATCCTAAAAGTGAGACCTGGAACCATAAAAATACTAGGTGAGAACACAGGGAATAACTTCCTTGACATCAGTCATAGCAACTTCTGTATAGATATGTTTCCTGACCCAAGGCAAACAAAAGCAAAAATAAACTACTGGGACAATATCAAAATAAAAAGCTTCTGCATAGGGATGTAAACAAATCAATAAAACTAAAAGACAACCTAGATATTTGCAAATGACATATTGGATACAGGTTTAGTATCTAAAATATATAATAACTGACAAAACTCGACACCCAAAAACAAACAATTCAGTTAAAAAATGGGCGGTAGACATAAACATTTTCCAAAGAAGACATACAGATGGTCAAAAGATACATGAAAAGATGCTTAACAGAAATTATCATCAAGGAAATGCAAATCAAAACTTCATTGAGGTGTCACCTCATACCTGTCATAATAGCTAAAATCAACAACAGAAGAAACAACAGGTGTTGGCAAGGATATGGAGAAAGGGAAACCCTCCTGCTTTGTTGGTGGGAATGCAAACTGGTGCAGTCACTGACTGTGAAAAATAGTAAGGAGTTTCCTCAAAAAGTGAAAAATAGAACTACCCTACTATGCAGTAATCTCACTACTGGGTATTTATCCAAATACAAAAACCCTAATTCAAAGAGATATATACACCCCCATGCTTATAGCAGTATTTTTTGTTATAGCCAAGATATGGAAGTAGCCCAAGTGTCCACTGACTGATGAGTGGATAAAGAAAATGAGGTGTAGGGGGAGGAGTCAAGATGGCGGAGAAGAAGCAGGCTGAGACTACTTCAGGTAGCGGGAGATCAGCTAGATAGCTTATCTAAAGATTGCAAACACCTACAAATCCAACGGGAGATCGAAGAGAAGAAGAAAAGCAATTCTAGAAACAGAAAATCAACCACTTTCTGAAAGGTAGGACTGGCGGAGAAGTGAATCCAAAGCGACAGGAAGATAGACCGCGGGGGG
>NW_019154089.1:54638893-54808629 GCF_002288905.1 Enhydra lutris kenyoni | reverse complement strand
AATCTGTGGGACACAACAAAGGCAGTCCTGAGAGGAAAATATATAGCGGTACAAGCCTTTCTCAAGAAACAAGAAAGGTCTCAGGTACACAACCTAACCCTACACCTAAAGGAGCTGGAGAAAGAACAAGAAAGAAACCCTAAACCCAGCAGGAGAAGAGAAATCATAAAGATCAGAGCAGATATCAATGAAATAGAAACCAAAAAAACAATAGAACAAATCAACGAAACTAGGAGCTGATTCTTTGAAAGAATTAATAAGATTGATAAACCCCTGGCCAGACTTATCCAAAAGAAAAGAGAAAGGACCCAAATAAATAAAATCATGAATGAAAGAGGAGAGATCACAACAAACACCAAAGAAATACAGAAGATTATAAGAACATACTATGAGCAACTCTACGCCAACAAATTTGATAATCTGGAAGAAATGGATGCATTCCTAGAGACATATAAACTACCACAACTGAACCAGGAAGAAATAGAAAGCCTAAACAGACCCATAACCAGTAAGGAGATTGAAACAGTCATCAAAAATCTCCAAACAAACAAAAGCCCAGGGCCAGACGGCTTCCCGGGGGAATTCTACCAAACATTTAAAGAAGAACTAATTCCTATTCTCCTGAAACTGTTCCAAAAAATAGAAATAGAAGGGAAACTTCCAAACTCCTTTTATGAGGCCAGCATCACCTTGATCCCAAAACCAGACAAGGATCCCATCAAAAAAGAGAACTACAGACCAATATCCTTGATGAACACAGATGCAAAAATTCTCACCAAAATACTAGCCAATAGGATTCAACAGTACATTAAAGGGATTATTCACCACGACCATGTGGGATTTATTCCAGGGCTGCAAGGTTGGTTCAACATCCGCAAATCAATCAGTGTGATACAACACATTAATAAAAGAAAGAACAAGAACCATATGATACTCTCCATAGATGCTGAGAAAGCATTTGACAAAGTACAGCATCCCTTCCTGATCAAAACTCTTCAAAGTGTAGGGATAGAGGGCACATACCTCAATATTATCAAAGCCATCTATGACAAACCCACCACAAATATCATTCTCAATGGAGAAAAACTGAAAGCTTTTCCGCTAAGGTCAGGAACACGGCAGGGATGTCTGTTATCACCCCTGCTATTCAACATAGTACTAGAAGTCCTAGCCTCAGCAATCAGACAACAAAAGGAAATTAAAGGCATCCAAATCGGCAAAGAAGAAGTCAAACTATCACTCTTTGCAGATGATATGATACTATATGTGGAAAACCCAAAAGGCTCCACTCCAAAACTGCTAGAACTTGTACAGGAATTCAGTAAAGTGTCAGGATATAAAATCAATGCACAGAAATCCGTTGCATTTCTCTACACCAACAACAAGACAGAAGAAAGAGAAATTAAGGAGTCAATCCCATTTACAATTGCACCCAAAACTATAAGATATCTAGGAATAAACCTAACCAAAGAGGCTAAGAATCTATACACAGAAAACTATAAAGTACTCATGAAAGAAATTGAGGAAGACACAAAGAAATGGAAAAATGTTCCATGCTCCTGGATTGGAAGAATAAATATTGTGAAAATGTCTATGCTACCTAAAGCAATCTACACATTTAATGCAATTCCTATCAAAGTACCATCCATTTTTTTCAAAGAAATGGAACAAATAATCCTAAAATTTATATGGAACCAGAAAAGACCTCGAATAGCCAAAGCAATATTGAAAAAGAAAGCCAAAGTTGGTGGCATCACAATTCCGGACTTCAAGCTCTATTACAAAGCTGTCATCATCAAGACAGCATGGTACTGGCACAAAAACAGACACATAGATCAATGGAACAGAATAGAGAGCCCAGAAATAGACCCTCAACTCTATGGTCAACTAATCTTCGACAAAGCAGGAAAGAATGTCCAGTGGAAAAAAGACAGCCTCTTCAATAAATGGTGTTGGGAAAATTGGACAGCCACATGCAGAAAAATGAAATTGGATCATTTCCTTACACCACACACGAAAATAGACTCAAAATGGATGAAGGACCTCAATGTGAGAAAGGAATCCATCAAAATCCTTGAGGAGAACACAGGCAGCAACCTCTTCGACCTCAGCCACAGCAACATCCTCCTAGGAACATTGCCAAAGGCAAGGGAAGCAAGGGCAAAAATGAACTATTGGGATTTTATCAAGATCAAAAGCTTTTGCACAGCAAAGGAAACGGTTAACAAAACCAAAAGACAACTGACAGAATGGGAGAAGATATTTGCAAATGACATATCGGATAAAGGGCTAGTGTCCAAAATCTATAAAGAACTTAGCAAACTCAACACCCAAAGAACAAATAATCCAATCAAGAAATGGGCAGAGGACATGAACAGACATTTCTGCAAAGAAGACATCCAGATGGCCAACAGACACATGAAAAAGTGCTCCATATCACTCGGCATCAGGGAAATACAAATCAAAACCACAATGAGATACCACCTCACACCAGTCCGAATGGCTAAAATTAACAAGTCAGGAAATGACAGATGCTGGCGAGGATGCGGAGAAAGGGGAACCCTCCTACACTGTTGGTGGGAATGCAAGCTGGTGCAACCACTCTGGAAAACAGCATGGAGGTTCCTCAAAATGTAGAAAATAGAACTACCCTATGACCCAGCAATTGCACTGCTGGGTATTTACCCTAAAGATACGAACGTAGTGATCTGAAGGGGCACGTGCACCCGAATGTTTATAGCAGCAATGTCTACAATAGCCAAACTATGGAAAGAACCTAGATGTCCATCAACAGACGAATGGATAAAGAAGATGTGGTATATATACACAATGGAATACTATGCAGCCATCAAAAGAAATGAAATCTTGCCATTTGCGACAACGTGGATGGAACTAGAGGGTACCATGCTTAGCGAAATAAGTCAATCGGAGAAAGATAACTATCATATGATCTCCCTGCTATGAGGGAGAGGAGATGCAACATGGGGGGGTTAAGGGGGTAGGAGAAGAGTAAATGAAACAAGATGGGATTGGGAGGGAGACAAACCATAAGTGACTCTTAATCTCGCAAAACAAACTGAGGGTTGATGGGGGGAGGGGGGTTGGGAGAGGGGGGCTGTGGTTATGGACATTGGGGAGGGTATATGCTATGGTGAATGCTGTGAAGTATGTAAACCTGGCAATACACAGACCTGTACCCCTGGGGATAAAAATATATTATACGTTTATAAAAAATAAAATTAAAAAAAAAATAACTATTTCTCACTACACACTGATTATGTTAAATGCTACTTATACATTTTATGTTTCTTTTTCCATCACCAAATTTTTAATTATATTGCAATAAACTTATTTTGTGTTGTGAAAAAAAAAATGAGGTGTATATATACAATGGAACAGTATTCAGTCATTAAAAAAAGAATGAAATCTTGCCATTTGCAACAACAGGGATAAAGCTAGAGAATATACTGTAAGTGAAATTAGTCAGTCACAGAAAGACAAATACCATATGATTTCACTCAGATGTAAAATTTAAGAAACAAAACAAACAAGCAAGTTGGGGGAGGGGAGAGAAAGTGAGACAAAGCAAGAAAGGGACTCTTAACTATAGAGAATAAACTGATGGTTAACAGAGGGGAGGTGGGTAAGGGGATGGGTGAATTAGATAATGGGGATTAAGGACTGCCTGTGTCACGATGAGCACTGGGTGTTATATGGAAGTGTTGAATCACTGTATTGTACAGCTAAAACTAATATAATACTGTATGTTAACTAGCTAGAATTAAAATAAAAACTTTTAAAAAATAAAATAAAACATAAGATGAAATAAAAGCACAATGACATTTCAGTATAGTTCCACTTGAATGGACAAAATTAAAAACACTTATGATACTGAGTATTGGTGAAGAACTCCCAACTTAAATACCAATGTGCTCTTCAACACTGCTGATAGAAGTTCAAATTAGTATAATGACTTTGAAAATCTCTTTGGCAAAGTTTTCTAAATTGTATCGTATGAGACAACGTTTCTATTCCTGGTATATGCCCAGAAAAGAGTACTTATAAGCCCTCAACAAGCCCTAAAAACATGAACATGGATGCTTGTAGCATCATTGTTCATCGTAACCAAAAACTGAAAGAAACTTCCCATCAACAATAGATAAATTATGGTATCTCTATAGAATTTCTGAAATAATCTCTAATGAATAAAATATCTATAAAATGGAAATATATACATTCAACGGATTAATCTCATGAGGGAAATATTAACTAAAAGAAGCCAGGCACAAAACAACCACATAGTGTATGATTCCACAAAAATAGAGCAAACTTATCTATGATTTCAGAATTCAGATCGTGTTCACCCAATGAGGGGCAGGGAGAATGACTGGGAAGGGGGAAGAGTGGTGAGATCGCAATGCTTGTAATATTCTACTTATTAATCCAGATGATAGCTTGGTGGATGCATTCACTTGGAGAAACTTCATCAACGGGTATATTTAATATTTGTGAACTTCTCTTTATGTTTATATTTACAGGAATAAATTTAATTTTTACAAGTGAGCATACTTAGGTGAAAATATCTGTATTAGTGGAATAAATATATGGTATGGTCTTATATGGGGCTGTTACTTGAATCACAAAAAATGGCAGTCAATTATTTACCACTATAGAAAGTATCTGAATCAGAAAACGCTTTCTCTTGTCCTAGATACAGAGATCTAAAACCAGAGCATCTGTCTAAAAAAAAAAAAAAAAAAAAAAAAAACGGGAAAATCTTCAGGAAATGGACTTTCTTCACTTGATTTATTTCAGTTGCTCCATATACATGTTTATCATTGAATAATCAGTGACTTTAAAAAAGTGCTTAATTATATTTTCCAGTTTAAGAAGGAATAATTACCTCCAACAGAAGCTGAGAACTAATCATCTAATGAAAATATGCATGCATATATAGAAGAATTATAAAACTAAACATAAGTCATATAAATTTATGTAGAAGTATGTAAACTAATATCCTTATTGTATGGACAGAAACATTAACTACTATAACAAGGTAGATATCAAGAGCTTCTTGAGTCACAGGTTCTCCCTAACTAGGATGCTTAGAGAACTTGCCCCTCTTTTCTCATCTCTGCCCTGGTGTTGCATCTGTCACTAAGAGAAAGTGAAAAATGTATACAAGTCACTACCATTATGACTGGGAAGTGGATATGAATTCTTAGCTGCTAGAATTTCATTCACTGATTCATTCAGAAAAATACTGATTAAACACCCATCATGTGCCAGGCACTGAGTTAGCTGCATGACCCCTGTCTTCCAAAAGCGTGCATTCTAGCAACCAAAAAGAAGGAAAATAGAGACAGAGAGAGCAACCAAGGAAATAAAATAAATACATGGTGTTATAAGTCCTATAATAGACATGAATAAAAAAATGAAATACGGAAATATTTTGAAAAGAGCTAGTTTCAGCTGAGGTATTCAAAACCTCTTTGAGACAGATGATGTTTAAAAGTGAGAGCTGAAGAATAGGAAGAGACGGAAGTAAGTCCTGGGCAACACGACAGTACCTGACACTAACAACGAAGTCTTATAGGACTCTTGGGATTTTCTGGGTGCTCTTCTAAATACTTTACATCCAATTTTCAGGACAACTCTCTGACACTATTATTTTCCTCATTTTCCATATGGATGAGGAAATGAATGTAATCACAGAGAGCTTAAGTGATTTGCCCAAAGCTACTCAGCTGGCAAGTGATATGATCAGAAGGCAAATGCTGGCTGCAAAGTACGGGCTTATAAGCATCACAGTATATTCCCTCTATGGCAAAGAGACCATGATACTGGAAAGAAGCTGAAGTGTTTTAAGAAATCCTGATGATCTGTACAGGGGGAATAGAGTCAAAACCTTAAGCTAGACAAATAAATTGAGACCAGATTTGGATGAGCTTACGAACTGGGTAACAAATGTGGACTTTTTCTATGTATACTGGGGCATCATTGGGGGATTTTATTTATGTACTTTTAATTCCAAGGTAGTTAACATACAGTGTTATATTAGTTTCGGGTGTACTATATAGTGATTCATCAGCTCCATAAATTACTCAGTGCTCATTAAGGTAAGTATGCTTTTAATCCCCTTCACCTATTTCATGCATTCTCCCCACCCAACTCACTGGGAGATTCTAAATGCTATGTCATAGTTTTATAACTAATGCCTTAAAAATCTCATTCTTCATGCTGCTGTGTGGAGAACAGATTTAAAGGGGAAAGGGAAGGAAAAGAGGCCAAGTGGGGAAAATGGCCCCCACTTGATGACTATGGCCCCAACAAGATGGAAACAGATGGAAAATGGAAAGAAGAAGATGATTTCAAGGTATATTGTAAAAGTAGAATTCACAGGAGTTGCTGACAAGTTAAAAGAATAGGAGGAAAGAGGAGTCCATAATGATTTATAGGAATCTAGTTTGAATAGAAGGGTAAATAGTTTCCATTCATTGGGGTAGACAGATAAGGATAATTATATTTATTACTTACCATGTTCTGGGGATTGGAGTGGATATTAGGATCCAAAGACACAAAGGTGAACAAAAAGCAAACCTTGCTCAAAAAAGCTAACCATTTGGAGGGGGAAAAAAATCCATTATGAGAAATTTAATTTCATATCAGAATATAATGTAAAACTGGGTGCAGCAAATGACAAGCTAAAAAAATGTGTTACAGCATGTCTTTAATTTGATATTTGGACCTATCCCTTGAGAATTTTAAAGCAGTTGTCAGTCATCTGAACTAAGACCATTTCTATGGCTATTTTGAACAATGAGGTAAATTATGCTAACAGTGTGCCCACTGTATTCTAAATAATTACAGTCTTTTGGACAGAGGTATTGCTCTTTACATAATTATGGGATTTTAGAACATGCATTTTCTTGATAGCTAAAAATACTTGCACACAAATCTGTATCTTTGCATACCCTGATTTACTTAAACTTCTAGAACAAAGAAAGATGAAAGCACATCAATAAATGAAAAAAATTTTAATTCTATTAAGTAGAATAGAGACATTTTATTGCACAGAATAGGTATTTTTTAAGTATTATCCAAATACCCATCATTTGTATAAACTACAACATCTTATAAATTATCTTTACAGTTTTTCAAATATGCCTGTATTTACATTCTAAATAACATTCCTAATGAATTATGTTTCTTTTTAGAAAAGTACATCTGTTCTAAGGCATTAATAGTCATAACTAAATTCTTAATCAATTACAAACATATTTCTTTCAACACTGATTTAAAATTACACCCCCTCACCTTCAGAACAATCAAGTAGCAAGCTTTAGCTACCCAGGCAGTAAGACAGTAAAACAGAGAGGCTGGGTATTTCTACAAAGAAAAATAACAGAGCAATTTCTGAAAGTGTAAGACAACTGTAAGCAACAGGAAAAGAGAAAAACAAATTGTATTATATCCACACAGTGGAATAGTAATCAGCAATAAAAAGAAGCAAACTACCAATAGAGACCATATTTCTACTGCTATACGAATGAATCTCAAGAACACTGGGAGAGTACAAATGGTGTGATTCCATTTTTATAAAGTTCTAAGTCAGGTAAAGCGAATCAGTGATAATAGAAATAAATGGTTGCTCCTTACTATAGGATTAATAGAAATGTCATGAGAAAACTTCTTGAAATGGTGTAACATTCTCTATCTTTTATAAAAGTATATACAATTATCAAAACGCAACAAATTGGAACACTTCAAATCTACACATTTCATTGTATATATATTATTCTTAGTTTTTTAAAGCAATCAAAAGTTACCTTTTTAGTAACCTAAAAAAGAATGTTTGGGACAGATTGATAAAAGGCAAAGTGGTATATTTATTAAAATTCCTCTTTAGAATTTGTAAATAACTATAACTTCTAGAATTTTCTTGTGTATTATTATTTTCCTTTTAAAATTAAAAAGAACAAGAATTACTGGATATCCAACAAATATCACATCCTGTTTTAGCCTTTGTATTGGCTAGGGGTATTTAATTTCTATTGGCTGGAGATAGTTAATACTCTTTTTCAGTAACTAACTAACACTTTGATATTTCTTCTAAGGAAACAAGATTCTCTCATTTGAAAAAAAAAAAAAAATCCTGCATCAACAATTTTGGAAATAATGAAAGCCCCTGTTTCTCATTCTGACTTTTTCAATTCTTTTCATGGAACACTTAACTCAATTAAAGTTGTTGACATGCCACAGTCCAATTTTTAATGTCATGATGCAGAGATTGACCTCTTTTTACTCCGGAGTATTCTTTTATTAATCATGTTTATATGGTGCATGTTGGCTCAACTCGGAATAACAGGTCCCTCGTTGTGATTGGCTGTTAATTAAGTGATTTTACCACAAACATCCCCTCAATATGGCAGGACATGGAACACTGAAACATACACTAAGATTTAATGTTTTGAAATTCAGATGTGCTATGCTCATTAAAAATTAAATAACGGTGAGCCTTCTTATTAAGTTATTACCCATTGGATATGGGATTAATATAAAAGGGATGAAGGCAGCTGCCTGCCGTCTTCTGAAAAGGGTCCTGCCTGAATGGAGAGTTCCAGAACAACATTCTTTCCCATGGAAGTACCTCTCAAATTAGAGGCAGAAGGCCATCGGTAAGTAGTACCCTGATAAAATTGCCAGTTCAATTTCACTTAAAATATTGTCAAAGAATTTGCACAAGTGTTTTATTTAAAAAGAGAGAGAGATATGCATACAGTGTGGTATATCCAGGAGGGTTATTATAATTTTTTCATCTACAAAGACATTAGCACACCATGAATGCAGATTGACCTTTTGCCCCATACCAATTTGCTCTTCTTCTCACCAGGACAGCAAGTCAATTGCACAAGTCCCCTGATGAGAAGAGCAGACTTTAGTAAGCCTGATATATGCTGTTTAAGTTATAGGTTGTAGAGCTCAGAGAAAAAGCTGGAAAATGGAGTTGGAGCTATATAAGAGATAAAAAGAAGGATCACTGTCATAGCCCAATTGACTTTGTAAATAATGCTGGACTCCCTGGGGGGATTTATTATTATCACTAAATTTACATTTTAAAAATACCTAGAATTTGCTTGCTTGTGAAGCTTTAACCTGAAACATAAATCCTACCCAATTATAACATGTGAAAAAGTGGTTGTTAGCTAAACAGTAGATCTCATTACACAGAACATAGTACTTTATCTTTGTATTACTATCATTGTTTTCCCCAACTGTGTTCGATTTAAAACTTGCTTTATTTTTTAAGGCAAAGACCTCGTCTCCATGATATAAGTACTCATTATTTCTACATAATACTGCTGATGTGTGTGAAAATAAAAAGAAATCCATGGTAGGCAACCAAAGAAAGTAAACCAAATATGCTTCTATCACCTCTCTGAACTGGCTCAAAAAACAAAACAACTCATCTTATCCTTTATTTCAGGTCTAGTTTATTAGCCTGTTGTCATGCTGATATAACATATTATGTTACAGATTATTATTTGTGCATGGAACAGCTGTTTTACCGATTATAGAGCAAAATCTCATTTTGGGGGTTGGGTCAAGATCAATGTCATGATACAGAAAAAATCACTTTTCTGGATTATTTGAAGGACTGTCCAAAAATACTACAAGGATACTATAAGAAAAGAAACGTAAGGGTACACCAACTATCTTCCAGGAATGAATGTAAGTATGAGAATAAAATAAATTTATTTCACAGGAGAAGAAACTCTTAGTAAATGCCACCCACAGAGGAAATCTATTCTGTTCCAGGGACCATGTATGAAAATATATATAGAGAGAGGAGTTTTAGTCTTTACCTTTGAGAAACTCTGATGTTAGTTAGAAAGATACCGTATGCACCTTTAAACATTAGGAAAACCTGGAGAGCTATTGAGGATGGGAGAAACTATATGGTAAAAAGCATAACTACATGTCTTTATTAGAAAAATACAGACTGAGGAAAAGACTGCTGTCTCTTCTTGGGGATATCAGAGGAGTGATAATTGTGATTTGAACCTTCAAGAAAAATAGAATTTCAATTAGGACCCAGAGAAAGCAAAATACTCAGAAAGAAGAGCGAAAATGAGAGAATGAGCATGCATTATGAAAGTTCTTTCTAAATGCTAAAAGTTTACTTAAAGTTGAAAGTTTACGAGGATTGAACTCAGTGGCGATAGCAAAGGAGAGCAGTGTGAGTTAAGAAGAGACAGTTGAGAAGCAGCAGTTGCTATATTTGAATGGATAAAGTAGGACCAGTCACATGAGGAAAGACAGACAAATTTGATCATAAATCTTCATAAAACGTTAGAAAGCTTTTGTAGATCTTAAGTAGGAAGGAAAATTGTAAGAGCAGTGCTTTACTCATATTCACCCATCAACTCTGTGCAAGGTGGATTGCAGCAAGAATGTGCTGGAGGCAAGGATACTCGTTATAAAGCTATTGTAGCATTTGTTTGACACCATAAGAACCTGGAATGAGTGAGTTCACCAAGTTTGGTCTAGGCACTGCACTAAGCTCTGGGAGTGGAAGCATGGCAGTATGAGGACTTTATTGAATAATGAACACAACTCTCCTGTAACTTCACAAGTGCAATGAGAATGTTGTGGATATGCTGCTGTGGAGGTAAGAGAAGAGGCATTTAGCCCACCCTAAGTCAGAAAAAGGAAGGTCTCTTGAGTAGGTTATACTTGAACTTAAGTCATGAAGGTTGAGGGAGAATTATAATGGCTAGAGTGAGGAATTAGTCTGGAGGAGGAGGACCATAATATAATACAAAGAACAAAAGCAGTCTTTTGGGTCACCATATGGGGTTTGGTATTGATTTTATAGATGAAGAAATACCATTCTAATTTTAAAAGTGTTATGGTCAGATTTGCCTTTTAGAAGTTTGCATCTAAGGCATAAATTAGGACAAGGTGAGGCTGGAAAGAAGAAACCTAGTTGGGATACTGTTAGCATAATCCTGATATGAAAGAGCATTAATTTGTGCAAAATAACAGTGATGAAAAACTATGGAAAGACTCGAAATGAGATCAAATGGAAAGGATTGTGGGGTTTATAAGAAAAGAAAAGAAGGAAACATCTAAGATGATTGTTGACTTTCTGTCTCTGTCAGCTGGCTGAGTGGGTGGTATGTCTGATATTACTCAAAATTCAAAAGGATGATTCAAAGGGGAGAAGGACAGCAGATTCAGTCTTGAACATGTCCCATCTGAGGTACCTACACAACTTAAATGGATAGACAGAGCAGGCTGTAATAAATCTGAACATCAGTGGAGTGGTCAAAACAAGATCTATACATTTGGGAATCATTAGCATTTAAGCAATTATAAAATGATGAGTGAGAATGAGATTTCTAAGAAAAGGAATGTTGCCTAAAGAGAGCAGAGGGAAGAAGGCAATAGAACAGTTAAGAGATAAAGGAAAAGAAATGCGAAAAAAGGCATAGAAGAAACCAGCAAAACTGTAAGATGAAAACTGATCGGAAGTGATAAAATAGAAGTCAGAGGAGTAGAGAACCACCAGAAGACCAGCAAAGAGAAACTTTGTGCACAAGACACAAAAGAAAGTAGTGACTGATGTGATTCGAGGTCATCTTGAAAAATTTAATTGTCATTCCTCACAAGGACTTGAGTCCAGGGAGCTGGGACAAATATGCTAACACTGATAGAAAAAGCATTTGAGGTAGATGAGCCTAAGAGACATTTTATGGGTGTGAGTTTTTTGCCAGTCCTCATTTTCTAGCCTGCCAATCGATGTGAGTCTACAAAATACTATATAGTTTGCGATTCAATTGCATTAAAACTCAACTCCATCCCTATGTTCAAGGACTGTTAGGCTCAATCAAGGAGCTCTTAACACTTGGTAGACTTCACAAATCAGAAGGAACAAGACAATTTCCACGAAGGACTGTGATTCTTATAGTTGTTTCCTTTCCTCACTTTATAATGGTACCATTAGTTAGACTTCCAGACACTACATAAAGTGAAACCATTCACTCAGACTGACATTTATACAGGCTAATCAAATGGCTCTGAGGTATAGCAAATAACTAACGATAGTACCTGAAACTAGTGGGGAAGAAAATCATAAAATACACTCACAGTGTATGCTAAAAAGCCAACAAGTAAGGTTTGTCTCAACAATGAGAGATACGGAGAAAGGTAATTATGCAGGCAATTCAATACTTACTGAAGTGCATGTGCCAAAACCCCTTCTGTCTTGCCACCACGTGTGAGACATTCTACAGCAAAAGTGAGCTTAAATCAGTGACAAGTTCAACACATGTCCTTCCTCCATTCCCGCTGCTCAGTGAAAGCCACTTGGCCACACTTTCTCACATTTTGCAAAGTTGAAGGGATGAGGATATCTTTGAAAGAGTCATCTTCAAGGGGAACCTGGAAGACAGCAGTTTGTAATACCACTGACAATGCTTCTTCCCCCAGCACCACCCTTCTCTTCAGCGTGCTTCAAATGAAAGGCAAAGACAAGTTAATACAGGAACCTCCTAGTGGCCTCACACAGTGAAATAAGTTATTTTGAGGATATTTTTAGGGCATCGAACTTCGTCTTTTTTTTTTTTTTAATTGTGGCTATATCTAGAGATTCATAAAACTAGACAGTTTAAGAAACACTGAAGAATACCAAGAGGAATATCCTCAAATTAAGTGTGAAATTTCCTATGTGGCGCCATGTTTCTTAAAACAAGAGAAGGAAACAACTTTATTTGGATCTTCTCCCTTTTTTGTTTATTTTTTTAAAGTTTTTATTTTTTAATTTTTTTAAAAAAATCTATTTATTTATTTGACAGACAGAGACCACAAGTAGGCAGAGAGGCAGGCAGAGAGAGAGGAGGAAGCAGGCTCCCTACCCAGCAGAAAGCCCGATGCGGGGCTCGATCCCAGGACCCTGGGACCATGACCTGAGCCGAAGGTAGAGGCTTTAACCCACTGAGCCACCCAGGCTCAGTGGGTTAAAAATAGGGATTTTTTTAAAGTTTTTAATCAAAGTCTGGTTAGTTAACATACAGTTTAGTATTAGTTTCAGGTGTACAATACAGTGATTCAGCACTTCCATACATCCCCAGGTGCTCATCACGGCCAGCGCCCTCCTTAATCCCCATCACCTATTTCACCGCCCCCCCACCCCAACCTCCCCTCTTGGAACCATCAGTTTGTTCTCTACAGTTAAATAGTCTGTTTCTTGATTTGCCTCCCTTTCTCTTCTGTCTTTCCCTTTGCTCATTTGTTCTGGATCTTCTCTATTTCTCCCATGCCCAGCAATCAGTAAAGCCAAACACAGGAAGTGTTAAGTAAACTACACAAACCACTTTATTCTGTAGAGTTCATAGGTTCCAGATGTTCAGCCACTTGAAAATAATACTTTGCGCCTCAATAGCATCTTTAGGTCAAGGGTCTTGGAATATTTACAAACATGAATTATCCCTCCAAAATTCTGTGAATCTGCCCATGTTGTTGACCGGCAATCTTTGGAGAGATTTAGCAGAACTGTGCCCTATGGCACTGCAAGTCACTTGTGGACGCAGAAATAAATCCCAAGACCTTCTGCTGCCTGTGCTCTGCTCAGAACATGATTTGACATCTCTGCCCTCATTTGAAACACTGGTTCTTCAAATATTAGGAGACAATATAACCTCAGAGATAGAAAATATGTGAAAGTGAAATATTGAAGCTGAAGACCAAAAAAAAAAAAAAAAATACTGCAACTATTTAAGGATCCCCAAAATACTACTTCAGTGTTCACTCATTCTCAGATCCAAAGTCTGAGCATTTTTTTCCCAATTTATGTGGGAAACTCACTTGTCATTTCTCTCTTTTTCTGTCTCTATATCTCTCTTACATTTTGAGTTTTTTAATAAAAGAGAAATAAAAAAAAAAAAAACTCTAATGATCCCCTGGAATACTTCTTTTCCAGAAACACAGTGAAGAAACTTCAAGAAAATAAAATGGTACCTAGGTGCCAAAATAAATGACATGAAGTCTAGGAGCCAAATCTTGCACCCTCTCTCTCACAAAGAGTTTTTATTTTATTTTTTTAAGAATTTTTAAACCCTCACATTTTACAACTTATGTAATATTAATGGTAAAAATTCTAGCTATCAATGTCCTGTTTTATAGCAGATTGGAAGTGCAAATTTGACGTAAAGAAGACAGGTCACTAGTGGCAGGCAAACAAATTATAAGCAAACATTTTTTTTCAGAAAATACAAGAAAGTCAAACTCTTTTCCAGATGTTTTGCTAACAAGTATTTTCTTAAAAAAAAAAAAAAAAACTGTATCCGTTATCTATTATTGCATAATAAATTATCCCAAAACTTAGCAGCTAAAACAGCACACACCTATTTCTTATAGTTTCTATAAAAAGGAAATCCAGACTGCAGTTCAGCAGGTCCTCTGTTTAAAGGTTGCTCAGAAGGCTGCAGTCACAATTCAACTGAGTAAGGTCTGCTTTCAAGCTGACTTAATGGTTATTGGGAGGATCCAGTACTTCTCAGTTGGTTGAACTGAGAGATTCAGTTCCTCAGTGGTTATTGGACTGAGACTGTCTTCAATTTCTTGCCATGTAGACTTCTCTGTATTAGGGTTCTCCAGAAAAACAGAACACAGAGGATTTATATAAAAACAGTTTTATTTTAAGGAATTGGCTTATGCCATTGTGGAGACTGGCCAACCCAAAATCTGCAGGGCAGACTAGGCAGAATGGAGATCCAAAGAAGAGTTGAGGTTTTAGCTCCACTCTGAAGACTTCCAGTAGAACTTCCTTTTCCACAGGAACCTCAGTCTTTTGTCTTAAGGCCTTCAAATGATTGGTCAGGGCCCACCCACATTATCTACTTTACTTAATCTGCTTTAATCAAAGACTACTGATTTAAATGTTAATCACATCCAAAAAAAAAAAAAAACCTTCAGAGCAATATCTAGACTGATGTTAAGCCTAACAACTGAGAACCACAGCCTAACCAAGTTGACACAGAAAATTAACCACAATTTCCAACATAACAGTTTTCTTCACCAAACCCTGAAAACCAAGTCAATAAAGAATCTTCTGGAAAATTGAGACTAAGAGTTTTCATAATCTAATTGCAGAAATTTTGCCATATTCTACTGGTTAGAAGCAGTCACCAGGTCCAACCCATGCTCAAAGAGAAGAGAATATACAAACCTATGAATACCAGGAGACAGGTATAATAGAAGGCTATCTCAGAAGACTGCCTACTACATTAGCCCAATTCAAAAATCCTTATTTATAAAATTTGTGTTAATTGCTTTTATTTTACTTAAAAATCAATGTCTACTTAATATTCAGGAAACAAAGAAAGCTAACAAAATTCCACAATTTACAGAAAACGCTTGTAATATTCCTTAATACTTTTTAGGGAGTTGGGACTGTACTATAAAATATAATATTAGCCACAGACTTTATCATAATTGAATACTAGTTCAACTTGATCTTTAAATATAATCTGCTATAGGCAAAAGTCCTTGGCATATTTCACATAAAGGCAGGTTAACAATGAAATACTAGAAGGACAATAAAAATTGAAAGGCCATGTGGTCTAGTAGTTTCAAGTCTTTTTTTACTGTGGTAAAACACCCATAAGATCACATTTGTCATTTTAACTATTTGTAAGTATAAAATTCAATGGCATTAAATATATTCACGATGCTGTGCAACTTTCACTAATATTTATACCCACAACTTTTTCATGATCCCCAACAAAACCTTTATACCCATTAAACAAAAACTCTCCTTATCCACTTCCCCCTAGATCCAGGTAAACTCTATTCTACTTCTTGTCACTATGAATTTGACCACTCTAGGTACCTCATATAAGTGGAATCATACAATATTTCTCCCTGTTAGTTTGACATTTCACTAAACATATGTTTTCAAGTCAAACCATATTGTATCCATATAAAATTTTCATTCATTTTTTATGACTGAATAATATTCCCTCTTATATGTGTACCACATTTTGTTCTTCCATTCATTTGTTGATAGAAATGTGGATTGTTTCTATCTTTTTGCTATTCTAAAGAATGTTGCTATGAAATGGGTATACAAATATCTGTTTGTGTCCCTGTTTTCCATTGTTATCTATTTCTCTCTCTATATATATATATGTATGTATGTAAAAATAGAATTGCTGGGTCTTGGGAAAATAACTATGTTTAGCCTTCTGAGAAACTACCAAACTTTTCTTCAGTATTTGCTGACTTTCAAACTTCAATAAACCAGGAAATAAACACACACACACACACACATTAGAATCAGCACAGGGTTGTTCCTAATTTTGCCAAGAAGTAAAGACATTAAAAATGTATAAATAAAGATTTTCTCTTCTATTACATGTAAAACAAAGTGCTGCTACCAAAAAGGCAGGAAAAACATAATCTCAGAATAAAGAATCAGAGTTTAAAGTTTCTCTTTATTGTTCTTTTACATATGTATTTCAAATTTTATTATTTTCTATTTTTTGGTTTTGTTTAGATTATTGATAATCTTCTTGGGGCTAGGCATTAGGCTATGAAGTGACATTTCTAAACCACCCGATCTACCTGAACAAAACTTATGTTTTAGATCAGAAGCAAAGGCCAGGAGACACTAACACATTTCTCAGAGATTACAAGGCTACTTAGAGATACGGAACCAGGACTGTAACTGTTGCAGACTCAACTGGATTATCATCGCCTCATGTCAACCAAATAGCCGGAGACTCAGAGTGAGAATAATCAAAATAGTAGTGGTGGCAGCAGCAGTAACAATAGTAGTAAACCCAGCGGCTGCCATAAGTGAACAAATTTAAAGTTAGAATCTAGAAATGTCCTGTATCTAATCTTCTGAAATTTAGTACTTTTCTTCAAAAGTTTGCCAAAATACTAAATTTCTGTTCAGTCTTCCTCTTGTTTCTTTCACATGGTAAGTCCCTTCCACCAACATTCTGAGCACAACCTCCAGTCACCTGGCCAGAAGGTGCTGTAATGGCACCCTTCTGCCACCGTGCTCCTGTCACAGTCCTTTGTCAACCCACAGCCCTGTGCTGATCAAACTGTGGGTAATTCCAGGCTTTTAAAGTCACCGGCTTTTTCACACGTTTTGATTTGCTCTAATAATTATTGGACCAGAAACCTCCTCAAAACACCAAAGGTGCTCAAAATGTAAAATAATTTATTCCCACACTTTTTCAGAAGATGTATTGTTTTCCCGGTTAAAATTACACAGTTGTGATTAGAATATTCTTCAGCTCCTTATATATATATTTTTTTTAATCACAGACAAGTCTCATTTATTTTAAGGAAATAAACATGCTTTATTTACTTATAAAGCATGTTCTTTATAAAGTATGTTCTTTGACCAATGTAATTATAATAGAAATAAGAGAAAAATTTCTGGGAAATCCATATATTTGAAAGGTAAAAATCACAATCTATGGGTTAAAGAAGAAATTAAAAGAGAAATTAGAAAGTATTTCAGATGAATGAAAATGATAACAAAATATATTAAAATTTGTGGGATGCTGTTAAAATAGTAAAAAGAAGTGTCAAATCAATGAAGTGAGTTTCCACCTTAAAAAACTAGATGAAGAACAGAAAATGTAATCCAAAGCAAGCAGAAGAAAATATACGGATTAGAGAGGGTAGAAATGAAACCAAAAACAGAAAATAGAAGATTTTTAATGTTTTCCTCTTGAGTCATAAATAGAAGTGTTAATAACTGTGAAATTATAGTTAAAATCTGCAAGTGCCCACACCAAGCTACAGCTAAAATCACCCAGAAAGTTTTCCAAATCAGGTATTCCAAGAATACATGCCAGACATCCTGAGTAGGAACCTGATTATGATAAAAAAAATCTCAAAATATTTTGAAATACAAAAAGATGTGGGAATCAATAATCTAACAAAAGCGACCCAAAAAAGGTAAATACAGAAGTCTGCATGAAATGACAGATGTAATTTATTATTAAATTGCTTCTCTTGGCTGGAAATACAATAAAATATCCCCCTGCAATTTCTAATATATACATAAAATGGATTAAATTGGTTAATGAATTTATCTGATATGCCACCTTTGCAAAGTTTCCCATTGAGTGATTGATGGTTGAGCAGAACTGAATTCCTGAGGGGAAAATAGTGACTTACACAGGCATCAGAAAATGAGACCTTTGGTTAACTGTTTAAAGTCATTTATCAAACATATTTTATATCATGCAGAGCACTTAACCAGAATACAGATATGTATAAAAGCATAACCAGTGCTCCCGAGAAAGGGTAGAATAGTGGCAACTAAGGACACTAGAGATCCAGCTCAGGATCTCATGAGACTTTGGGGAGGCAATTGTCCATTGGTCTTTCATATTTCTGCATGTCTTCATGCAGAGGCATTGCTAGCTTTTGTTCTTGACTGTTTTTTTCAAGGATGTTTTTATAGCAAAGAGCCCTGGATGGTGAAGGATCTCCATCTGGTGCAAAAGGCAATTTAGTTCCTGACCAGAATAAGAAAGATAGTACTTCTCCCCAGGGCAAAAGCTGGACAACTTGGCTTGTTCCACTTTATAATATTAGGATTTCTTTAAACTCAGGATTCCTCGGCTGTGATACACATCCACTGAGTTCAAAGCATCCCCACACATCACCCCCTCAGGACTGACGGACAAGAGAACTAATGCAGACTGAAGGCCGCCTGCTCTTCTGTGAGTTGTCAAGTTCCTTGTCTCTAACACAAAAGTCTGTATCTTCTGCCAGCATCCGTGAAGTTATGGCAGGCTAACTTTTTAACTCGCAATTAGAGTAAAGTCTCTAACTCTTCACCATTCTTGACAGATTCTTACATTTCTAAGTTCTGAGTTCTATCTGATTTCATCTCTCTATGCACTTCTTGCCATTTCTGGTTTCTGTTGCCACCTTCCAAAAAAGAATTATTAATCGACCTCTACTTTAATACCAGCACTTTTCCTACGCAGCGTGAGAGCAGAAACTTCAAATGGAACAACTGAATCACTGCACCAGTTTTTGCCTGAACACAAGCATATTCCATGGACTCTGCACCCCTAACTCTATGAGAATCTCTCGTGCTGTTCTTACCCACGTGAAAACGAGATGCTGGTTTTTCTGGCTCTCTGGGTGACCTCTGTGGTTCTACTGAACGTAGAGAGACAACAGTGCTTCATGTGGTTCTACAGAAATTCTCTGTCCCCAGAGAGTGGTCACTTTAAACGTAAAAGCTCTGACCAGCACTTTACACTGGCAGCAGAAGTGTAAAGGGCATTAGGTAGCTAAGAACTAGGCTGAAGTACTTCGAGCTTAAAATAGCTCCACATGGAGCTAATCGTCATGGCAGCTTTGCTTCACAAGAGATGAAATCCATGACCAGTGTTTCCCCTTTAATCTCCCCATCATCTCTCTGAAAAGTAAAGGAGCAAATAACATTATTTTCATGCTATAGAGACTGATTGACAAAGTAGGAAAGTAATCTACCTGCTGTTCCATTAATCACTGGCTAAGCTGAAGTTTTCTGCAATTGACTTCTTTTTCCAATAGTTTGAAACCTACTCATTTTAATGCTGAAGAAAAAAGGAATATATATAGTTTCCCAATCTTTAGCGTAGAGACAAGACTTGCAAAAACTGACAGGTGGGAGTTCTACATGCCATAGAAAAATAAAGGCTGTTTTCTCTTCACATGTCAATAGGGCAAATTGTTTTTAAGGCTGGAAGTGGAAAATCCATAAAGAATAGATTGGTCAAAAGTTAATTTTTATTCCTTGGGGGCATCATTTAATTAACAGAACAATTCACCATTCAATCAACAAATATTTGCAAAGTTTCTGCAATGAGCCCGGCACTGTTAGATGCTGCGAATTTAGTGGTGGATAAGACACTCGGGGATAACAACCTGGGCTGCCTGCTAGAGGTGATGAAGTTTGCTGCAGGAATTAGCCGAGTAAGTGACGGATGAGCAAACCATCACCCATAGGAAGGCACAGTAGCTTTCAAAAGTTATAACCCCCAAAATCTAACTAGATGATGATGTTAGTTTGGAAATGATGGAGAAATTTGTCTTCACTGCGTAGCTTCCAAAGCTAGTCTCATCTATTTAAAGTCACACATACTTAGCTTACCAAGCTAGAGTCTTGAGTGTGTATAATACATACTTACAAACCAATTCTGATGTATTTACAATACCAGTGACAGGAGTATTAACAAGTATGTTTTTTTTTTTTTTTTAAAGACAGGTTATCTTATGTTGATAATTAGAAAATGTCAAAGTTACTCATTATACCCTATACTACACACATTTAATGGGCCTAGTGGATAAAAATGTAGATAAAAATGTTATTTTGACAGACTCTTAACATGTTTTATATATAGGATTGTATAAAAATTGTGTTGGATTTGTCAATACATGAATCAATCCTATATAGCTCCAGGAAGGTACCACACCAACATGTCAAATTATTGTTATTAAATATAACAATTAGGATTCAAACAGGATATAATTTATGCATACAGATTATTTTGTGAAGGGAAAAATGATTTTAACTCCATTCTAAAATATTTTGCTTGAACTAACAAAACAAAACAAAACCACCATGGTCTATCTAAGATTTACTATCATTAAATAATCACTATTCAGAAATAAATAAATCCTTGACTCAGGGAGAATCTATGACTATAGCTTATTCCTGGGAATAACTGTGAGGAAGGTGAAATTTGAAAGCTGACTTCCCACCTACCTTCTCTTTGTCCATCTCTGGAACTAAAAATTCAAAGGAATGCGCTCCCCACCCTACCATCAAATACTGTGCCAAGACACGCAGGCATGCCACCCAGACAGTACTCCTCATTCTGAACATACCCTTCCTCAGCCTTACTCACATAGCACTTGTTCTTCCCACGGAGTATGAATCAGACCTCATTGCTTTGTCCTGACATAAGACAAGGAAGTAAGACTTCAAACTCTGGCACAACTCATTCAGCGGCTAAACACTGCCCCAAGGGATGTCAACTTACAGGCATGTCTACCTCCAAACTTGCTATGGACTAAAATATGTTCCCCTAAAATCCATATTCTTACTGAAACCCACCCCTAACACAAAGGCTTTTGGAGATAAGGCCTTTAGGAGATCATTAGGTTTGGATGAAACCATATGGAACCTTCACAATGGGATTAATACTCTTAGAAGAAACCAGAGAGCTTACTCTCCTCCATCTCTACTTCATACTCTGTGAAGACACAGAGAGAAGGCAGACACCTACAAGGAAAAAAAAAAAAATTCTCACCAGAAAACAATCATGGTAAAAAGCTTGAACTTCTAGCCTCCAGAACTTTGAGAAAATAAATTCCTGTTGTTTAAGCCACCCGGTTCATGGTACTTTGTTATGGCAGCCTGAGCTAAGAAAGTGCTACACACCAGCAAAGTGGTGCCAGTAACCAAGGGTTGTTATCCCAGTGGAGATGCACCTACAGGCCGTAAGAAGCAAATGACTCAGAATCTGAGGGGTGTACAAGAAGAAACAGCAAAAGAGATCCAAGGGGGTCTGAGCAGAACTCCAACTGAATCCTCCTACTAGAGTTAGGAAGCAAGAGGAATTAAAGTAGAAGGCAAATGATTCTGAGTGATTATCCAGAACACCTTGCTTCTATTTGTCTTTCAATGTAGGAAGAAGGAGTAGCCACTACCTTTATTTTAAAGAAATAGTGGGACATGGACCCCACTAGTAAAATGATACTGAATATCTAAAATATAATGTAATAAAGTGATTTCATAGTTCACAGAGTTGTAGCAGACTCTTTGGGGTATGGGCATTAACCTCAGTATCAAGATTTTTAAAACTCAGTCATATCAATACTTAGTACAATTGGGCTAGTGTGTACATATATATATATACATATATATGTATATATATATAATATATATATGAGAAACACTCCTCTCATTTAATATATACTGGCTAGAATGTATATATATATACATATATATATTATATATACCATAATAATAGTATTACACACACACACACACATATGTAAATAAAACTCTCCTCTTGTTTAATAAAGGGTGGAAACAGATTAAATAATCCACACCTGGCATCTAGATTTTCTTTCATGAAGAACATAAAGATGACGCTGTGCTGAATATCGTCCATTTTCCTCTCCAAAATCAACTTAGACTCTTCTTCACTCTGTTCTGGCCTCAAAGGCTGATCCATATGAAGGTCATCAACAGGCCCCTTTGCCCTTTCTCCTCCAGCTGTTTTTAGCCATTAGGAGGCACACATTGGCAATCTAAGGGCAGAGGAGTGTAAGGTGGGATAGTTTTCCCTCCGGCTCTCTTTCTGCCAGGTGTTTCTGAGTTCAGAGCTACCCTATAGTGAAGGGCACCATTCATCTAAGGCAGCTCTCCCTGTACAGTGTCTCATTTGGGTTTAGAATTAAAGATGGTAAGGACACTTTTTTGTCACTCTTCTCAGGGTATTTCAATCTCTTGTTGGTTTCTTTAAGCTATACTGACAGCTCTGGCAAATTATCTCAAAATATCGAGTGTATCCGTATATACCATCTAACTGATAACTAATGTGACTATGAATTACTTTGCCAAGAATCAAAAGACAGGAGTTTCATGGAGTAGACTTATTTGCAACATATCACTGATATGCAGTGATAATAATCCTAGAATAATAATAATATATAATATTATATATATTATAATAAATAATATAATAATCCTAGACAAAAATAGAAACAAAATCACTATCTTTCATTTTTTTAGGTTTATATTCTATATGTTAATATTCCTAATAACTAGAGTTAAACACTATTCCAAAATCATTTCTGCTAGGAAAACATTTCTGAGGATCACTGGACAATGATGGCCATCACCAAAGAATGATGATCTCCAAATTTCCCACACCTATTATTTTTATTTACAAAATACATATCTTTGCTACCCAACCTCATATTTATGCACCTTTATCTCTTCAATAACATTCAAATTCACTGAATGGTAAAGAACTTACTGGACTGGCATCAGGATCCAAGGTCAAAATAATTTTTGAAATACAGGATTAAGCAAATTTATGTAACTTTTACTACTACTGGACTTCTCAGAGCCCACACTGCTTTGTGCTGGGCATTGTGAATTTCCAAAAGGAGCTACGTTGCTATGCAGTGCTTTCCCCACATATCCGACCACAGAACTTTTCATTGTTTTCATACAATACCTATTAACATCTCTCTGGCAAAACGAGGATTTGGCAGAACTCTGCTGAGACATAGCACACTAGTGAGTAATGGTTCTCAGTGTACACATCTCAGCCACCCCCTGCCTCTCTGCTGTCACCCTACCCCCTGCAGCTCCTTCTGGATGAAGGAAGTCCCCTTGTGATTCTCCATCACAGCCTCCACTTACTCATTCTCAACACTCATCACCTTCCACGGTATTATTCATATGTATCTATTTCTCTTGTCCCACATCCCCTTGCTAGTCTCATGCAAACATCAAGCAGGAAGAAACTTCATCTGTCCTGTACTCTGCTGTACAGTGCCTGGCATTTAGTAAATATTCAAAAGACTGAATGACTCATACAGAAGACATGGTCAATATTTTGTCAGTTTGGTACAATTCAACACACGTGTATACGCAGGCTGACTCACTCCAGCCACCAGACCGCCTACTAGTCCTGGGGTGGGATCACTCTGCTTAACGTACGGAAAGTTGCACAATCATATTGATGAAGTTTTGCTTTTTGGTTTTCATTATATTTACAAACATAAATATTTTAATTATGCATTACACCCACTATGCTGTATATGTTACCTCCAGACAAAGCAGAGTAGTGAACATACCTATAAACTGAATACAACCACGGCTATTGTTTCCTCTGTAACCTGTATTAGTAGTATTTACTGTTCATGCATGCCTCACATACATTGGTGACAAGATTGATTAAAAGAAGCTAGATCAAAAGATGAGCTTAGGAGCAGAAAAAACATTTTATTAATACTAGTTTTTCTTCTTAATAGGCCTCCGCTGAGTAATTCTTTGTAAAGACATTCACAGCAACAATTGGTTATGTTGGATGATGTAGCAGAAATGAAGGAAGTTAAGTCTGTAAGATATACAGTAAAGCATGCACATTGCAATATTTCATAGCAAACGACAGTCTTGGCGGTAAGTAGATACTGATTCAATTGAGCAATATAGTAGGTCTCATATATTAGCCACCAGCTAACGAACCCAAACGAAACAAACAAACCTGCCTGAAAACATGGATTTTAAAATGCAGCCCTGTTACTAAACCCAATTAATCTAATGAAGGCTTCTACTGTTATACTCAAAACAGAGGAGACTGGCCAGTAGATTGCCCATTCAAAGAGAAATATGGGGGTGCCTGGATGGCTCAGTGGGTTAAAGCCTCTGCCTTTGGCTAAGGTCATGGTCTCAGGGTCCTGGGATCAAGCCCCACCTCAGGCTCTCTGCTCAGCGGGGAGCCTGCTTCCTCCTTGCTCTCTCTCTGTCTGCCTCTCTGCCTACTTGTGATCTCTGTCTGTCAAATAAATACATAAAATCTTTAAAAAAAAAGAGAGAGAGAAATATGAATATGAATTAGTGCTAATCTGATATAAAAGTAGATTTATGCATTGCATTTATGACACCATAAAATATATTTCACTCTAAGGGACTGATACATATATGAAAGAGGCTTTTGAGAGAGATTTTTTTTTTATTTTATTTTTTATTTTATTTTATTTTATTTTTATTTTTTTTTATATTTTATTTTATTATGTCTCCTTCCTCCTTTTCCTCGGTTTCTCAACTCTTGAAAATGGGATATTTAATGTTTAATTCTATGAAAACAAACTGCAAGGAAGTATACTTGGAAAACCTAAGACACTGTTTCTACATCAGTACCTCAGTGAAAATTATCAACGTTACTACGACAGGCATCTCACATAGGTAATGAAATTCTAAGAGATTAAGTATCTCCACTGACCGGGTTAGTATTTTTTTAGTAGTTTTATCGATTGGGTGGTAATTCTAGAACTTTTCAATCAGCAGGTAGCTGAAAGACTCTGAACAGAACAGTGGTGAGCAGCTCCTCACAGAATACCGTCAACCAACCAAGGTGGGAATCTAGAAGCTCACAGCATCAACTGCCCTTGAGGGGCAGCTGCTCCAGAGTTGGGGCTTGAATTTTCTGGTCTCATAAAGCTGCCCAGGCACAGTCTTTAAGAATGTTTACACCATGTGTCCACTTAAAACTGAAGGAGACCACTATTGGCCAGGATTATTGGCAGGTATCCCATAGCTGTAATCAATGCTTCCAGAGAAAGATGAGACTGGGAAAGTGGTGCTGAGGAAGGGAACACCTCATTCTGTGGGCCACAGAATTAACCAATCAATAGAGGAGTATATACAAAAGAGGAATGTAATAGTTTCTTTAACCACAGTTTCCACTTAATTGATTTTTGCCACATTGAAGAAATAAGGCAGGCTTAATGTATATCCTCTGCCTGGACTTACCCGATCATGCTTTGGACCCTCTGGACTTTTTTTTTCTCTAAATTAGTTTGTCAAAGATAGGTCTACTTAGTGCTAACCCTATGCCCCAAAGGCCATATCTTTCCCACACCACTGACATAGACCTCCAACATAATTACATGTTTCTTAGACTTAAAAATCAAGATTATCACTAAATGTGAACGATTAAACAGGTGACACTTATGAAAAAAGTGTAACTTGTGAAAAATAAGATGTCATTACAAATTTTCATTCTCACTAAAATGTGAATGCACACATCATAAAATGTTATAGATGAGTAAGCTCTTGGAAAAATGTTTGTGTTATACAGGAACTATTTTCATATCTTAATCAATGACTCAACAGCCCACATGAATTTCACCATGGCTGATGTAGATTTTGTGAATTCTGGTGGAAAGAGAGATTCTGTGTGTCAGATGAGATCATGTGTCCCCATCCATTTAAAATCCAATTTAATGAGGCTGTCTTCCACATGCACAGTTACTATCTGAATTACCTGTACAAGGTTATATATTCTGAATAAATTTTGACATTTAAAAATGGATTTCTTGATTACTTTAAGACATTTCAAAATAAAATAAATGTTTTGTAGCCTGCTTCCTTTTCATATCACTGAAACAAATGTGATTATTTTATAAGGAGAGAAAAAAGTGGGTCAAGTAGCGATAGGCATCAGTAGTACCTAGATAAGGATTCTAGATGCCCTGGTTTTTGACAGACTGTACTTACCATCTAGGATTTGGTTATTCTTGACCTCAAATATTTTCTCTACAGACACTTACAGGCAATGAATTTGAAAGGGCATTGTCCCCAGTGGAGATTCTCTCCCAAGAGCAATATTTTAAAGATCCATAGATGGCTTTGTAAATGCCATATTAAGAGTTTAGCTTATAGGGAATAGGGAATACAGTAATTTACAAGCCACTGACATCATCTCACCATTTTTCTACAATTAATTATGATCCAAAGCCTCAGAGAAACCAATAATAATTTGTTGCTTCAATATAAAACAAACCTTGTAATATAGTCATCTGCTAGAATCAATATATTTTGAGGAATTATGGCTAATTTTATTAACAATCTGAAAACATTTTAGCACTATACAAATATAAATAATAAAAACAAACATGACATTTATGATATAGACCTACAATTTCACAACCCCTGTGCCAGACTACTATCATTTGTTAGTGTAATATATGCATGCCGGAAAAATCACTAAGAAAATAAATGCCAATATAAGCACAGTACACTTCCTTCACTCTATAGCTGACAACCCATTTACCTAGATTTGGGTATTAATGGAATAGATTTCACTTTCTTCAAAACAAGGGGGTTGCATTTTCTGCCAAGTAAATGAGTCCCTTAAACTTAGTTAAATTTTTGTAGTTTCACTGGAAACTTCAAAGAACAGCAGAAAAGCAAGTTTGTGTTGATACAAGAGCTGTTCCTGCTTAGCATCAAGAGAAGAAAGAACAGGAATATCTTGGCAGAAAAAGTCTTCCACACAGTTGAAACTTCACTGTTGCCCTTCTCACCACAACCTTCCAACACAGAGACCCTTTTATTACCTCTCTTATCATCTGTAGACATTTACGTTATAACAAGTGTGTAGTCTATTCTTTGGTCTTTCTTGCCTAATGATTGTTTCTAAGGGTCCCATATGCATTCTTGGGGTCCCAGGATAACCTTTAAGATTAAAGAACTTACTGAACGTAAACAGAAGGATCCTCGGTGTTCAGAAATGTTGACTAAAAAGCAAGAGGACCCTCAGCTTTGCTTTTAGCAATAATAATACCTAATATTCAGAGTTTCTTTTGGTCTGGTGTGCTAAACTTCTCTTTGAAACCTCACAATGATTTAAGAGGTAGTAACTACTTATGCATTCATTTATTCCTCCAAATGAATGAAGTCAAGTATCCCTGACTCAGCAGTTTCATGCTAGGCACAGCGTATACTATGATAACCAAAAGATATATGATCATTGCCTTTACAGGGCTCATAGAGTACAAGAGCTTCACATATAAAGCAGCAGAGTTGTGACTTTAACCTTACATCCTCTCAACCACGAAGATGTATGGCCTTAACCATTTATCCCATTAGGGAATATACAAAGACTTTCACATCCCTTTCTAGTTAAATAACTGATCAGATGTTGAGACTTCAAGTCAAACATGCTTATTCAAAACCCTCCATTGCACAGGTATGAATTTTGTTCCTCTTGGTGACCTTGGGGAAAGCACTCATTCTTGCAGAGACCCAATTTCCCAATTCTAAAATGACCTTGTATGATTAGCTGATCTTTGAGCCCCTTCCAGCTGTAGAATTTTAGATTTCCTGATGGAAATTGGTTCTACATAACAGATGGGCCCAGCAAGATTTTAAGCTTAAGCAACCTATGAAATATGGCCTGTCCATTTACAGCTAAGAATATAGATAAAGCAGAGTAGTTTACCAGGGTAATGGGGTCAGTGAAAAAAGGAACTCATTCTATGACACAATTTTCTTTTATAGTGCAATTCTGCCCTTAATACTGGGCATGTACTTTTATGACCATGGCCTTCTACCTTCTCAGGTGATCAGAATCCTCTGCTAACTTAAAAGTATGGAAATAGAGGGAAAATTAGGAGAGTGGTAGAAGGCGTAAAGAAAACAGAGGTGGGCCAAGGGACCCATTTACTGAACTATACAATAAACAGAGGAATGTGGGAGTGCAGAGGATAGATAAAGGGAGAGGTAGGAACTGAAGAAGGTATCACCAACATAAAAATGTTCTTCCTTAATTCTTCATATTATGTAGGATTTCTGGGCGGAAGGGCATGTGGAATATTAATCAGTGTAATGGAAAGTGCACAGACTTTGAATTCAGATAAGATTAGGTTTAGGACCAAGCTATTTAAACTTGAAGTTGTGTTTTAATTTAACCAAGCTTCCACATTCTTATCTAGAAAATGGAAATAATAATATACATTTAAAGTTTAAATATACAACTTATAAAAAGATGATGACATTCAGAGGCATTCACAAATTAGATTCCTAGCTGCCTTTAACTCAGAAAACTGCAAATTAGTGAGATTAAGTCATCCTCCTCAAATTCCGCAGCTAGTTAGTGATAAAGTCAACCCACTGGAACAAAAAGAGTCTCTTCCCTTCCTCCACACTGCTCCCCTTCGGCACTTCTTTTTCCCTCTCATCGAGAACCCAGAATGTCAAAGGTACTAATCTAAACGTTGTACTGATACAGATTTTCTTTTTTTTTTTTTAAGATTTTTTAAATTTTATTATTTATTTGACACACAGAGAGAGATCACAAGTAGGCAGAGAGGCAGGCAGAGAAAGAGGGGGAAGCAGGCTCCCCGCTGAGCAGAGAGTCCGATGTGGGCTCGATACCAGGACCCTGAGATCATGACCTGAGCCAAAGGGAGAGGCTTAACCCACTGAGCCACCCAGGTGCCCCTAATACAGATTTTCTAAATAATGGCAAGATTCAGAACTTTATGCGCTACTACGGCTCTCTCACATACTCACTTTTTTTGTCCCTTACATCTGTGTTCTTCATGCGAGCTGAGAAAAGACATGTAGGATCAAACAACATATAATCCAATTCACATCGTGTTGGCACTGCCATTTTTTGGGAGATGCTTTATGACATTACTAGAGGTCAAATGCTTTAGTAGAACATCCTTATAAGCTTGTTTACATTCATGAATATCAAGCTTTCTTTTGTGAAATAACTCCATGATGCAAACAGTATATTCCTACGGCACAGTGCTTAGAAACCTCAGCCAAACACAATCCTACCATGGGACAGAGCAAATATGTTCATAAAGCTAACCTTTACCAAAAGACATTTTTCTGCACATGAATTCACTACTGTAGCTCCTCTACACCACAGCCCTGCACCCTCCAACAAATAAACATAAGAGCTACAAGAAATGAATGCCATTAACTTCCAACTTCCAAAGTAACAGACATACTTACATCTACCTTTTCCTTATTACCAAGAAATTAATGTTGTATCTGGATATAATGTGCATCCTTCCGCCCACGACCTACTTGTCTTAAACTTTTGTTGTCTTATGAACCTGGCTTGGCCATTTATAGGCTCCTTCTCCAGTATAGTCAACTTCCACCATTTTGAAATACCTTCCCTTCCAGCACATCCCACCAGGTCATCACAGTCTATAATTGCTGTGGCTATTCTTTGGAATAATGTTAGTAATAATAACAGTAGCATATGATGACTTCTAATAACAGTAGCATATGATGACTTCCAAACCTCTCTTTCTGGCCCTAATCTTTCTCTTAAGCATGAGTTTGGAACTTGGTTTCCACATCCACCTTAAATTAATCCAGTTCAGAATTCATCTTCTCCCCCTCAACATTTCCATTCTCTTCCTGTTGTGCTGCTTAGCTCAGTGAACGGAATCCAGTCCACCCCTTTGCACAAGAGACAAACCAAATTGCTCTTTAACCTTTTTTGTTGTTTTCCACATCCAGTTAATCAAATTCTGTTGCCTGTATTTCCTACATGCACTGGGAATTTATTTCTCTCTATCACCCTTCTACTTCACTGCATGATCATCCATTACCATGATATATTCTGCAGTCCCTTTTAAACTCTGTGCCTTCTGTCCCATCCCTTCTCAAAAATAAATCTATGTCACTCCCCTACTTAAAATCCAAACTACATAATATGTTCAACTCCAAACTCATAATCTTCCCATCTTCCTGTAACTTCCTAGGCTAAAATCCAAACTACATAATATGCCCATTCATAGGTTCAAATCCAAACTACATAATATGCCCATCTCCCCGTAACTTCTTAGGCTGCTATCTCCTTCTCATTCTTTTTAATGGTTTTATTATTTATTTGATAGACAGAGATTACAAGTAGTCACAGAGGCAGGCAGGGAGAGAGAGGAGAAGCAGGCTCCCTGCTGAGCAGAGAGCCCGATGTGGGGCTCGATCCCAGGACCCTGGAATCATAACCTAAGCCGAAGACAGAGGCTTTAACCCACTGTATCTCCTTCTCATTCTTATAATCTTAGGTTAGATGTCACTTTCTGAAATCTGAGTCAGACTGTCTTGCGGAGGCACCCATAGCATCCCAGGTGCTATGTTTGTTCTGTGTCATGGCACATGACATGGTAACTGTCAGGTTACTTGTCTACAGTGCTTATGAGAAAGCAAGATCCAGCAGGATGGAGCTGGTCTATCTTATTTCCTGCCATATTTGCATTTATTTCTGAAACAATAAGCTCCGACCACAAAAATTCCTGCTATATTGCCCCTTCTCCCAGAGAATCAATTTTGATTTTACTGAAACTGCCAAGCGTATCATCACCCTAATCATACTTTCCCCGGACTCGCTGCTTCCTTTGCCAACACTGTACTCCCTTTACCCGTATCTGGGGCCCCCTGCCTCTCTGAACTCACTCTTTTAAACACAAATATTGGCACACAGTGATATGACACTGAGCTGGGAGAGAAACACACAGGCACTAACTCTCCTTTGAACTTCCTCTAGCTCTTCCTTCCCCTAACTTCGGCATTTTTTAGTCCTTAGAGAAGCTCTCCTATTTCATCCAGATATACTTATAATGGATTATTTCTCTAGACTTCAATGACCTCTTCTTCACGAGGGATCCTATGCTCATACATCAAGCTTAATTTTTTTTCTGTGTTCCAGGTCTGCATCTCCATCCGTTTGTTGAATATGTTCACTTGGATTTCACCACCACTTCAAACTCAAAAAAAAAAAAAAAGTCTCAAATAAACTCACATTTTTCTATCCAAAATAACACTCTGTACTAAGATTTTCTGACTCCCTGTCTTTTATATGTAACAAGTCAAGATGTTCTTTCTCAGCTTTCTTTAATGTTTCTTACTTTTTGTTTCCCCACCTGGGAAATTCCCCTCTCTATACATGTAGTTTACATTTGTCATATACCATTATTTTTGTCTTTTCAGTACCTATGAATACATGTATTAGTTTGCTAGGGATGCCATAACAGAGCTGCACAGACTGAGTGGCTTAAACAACAGAATTTTATTTTTGCACACCCTAGATCAAGATGTCAGCAGGGTTGGTTTCTTTTGAGGTTTCTTTCCTAACCTTGTAGATGGACATGTTTTCCTTGTGTCTTCACATGGTCTTCTCTCCCTGCTCATCTGTATCCCGATCTCCTTCTTGTATAAAGACACCAGTCAAACAGGTTTAGGGCCTATCCCCAATGATGTCATTTAAACTTAATCACCTCTTTATTTAAAGTTTCTTTACTTCAAATATTGCCACATTCTAAGGTACTAGGGGTCAGTACTTCAACATATGAATAATAGGACACAATTTAGTCCCTAACAGCACTCTTCTTGTAGTTGGGGAATTTCCTACATTATGAATCTTTTCCTACTGCCACTGAAGCCAAATTTCCAGGTTCTCTTATATGTGACTTGAGCTCATGGATAAGCCAGTGATGCAAAGAATGAGGGACTTGGGGCAATCCAATCTCAGGAGAACAAGGCAGGTACATCTCGTTTCCAGGAGCAGCAGTATCAAGATTCCAACTTTATGTCTCATGTACAGCCATGGTATCAGCAGTGTCTCTGCTAGAAAGGGTCTAGGGTATAATCTAGGGCATAGAGTCTGGACAAAAAGTCTCTAGAGTTAAGGTTTTTAAGCTTCTCAGAGAATCTGTGAGTTACCTTATATCCTTCCTAAATTTCTTTCATCTAAATTGAGTCTGTTTTTATTGTTTGTTTCAGTTAAGGACTTCAGCCGATACGGTGAATTAGAGAGTGACTTACATGGAACTTTATCCTGATTAAGGTATAATTACAAATAACGTCAATCAGAACCTATTAATTACTAATATTCACCTCACAACACTATCTTCCTCTTTCCTGCTTTCATCAATTCTAGAAAAGGCAACAATACGCACCCAAATTTGGGCCTTATCAAATGAATCTTTCATCCAGTCTTTCTGACTCAACCTCACACATTATTAAAAAAAAAAAATCCTGCATATATTCATCAGGTGCATTTGTTTCAAAATTGATCTGAAACTTTCAAAACTTGCCAAATCTATCTAGTGCCTCTAGGATAAAGTTTGAATGCCTTTTGTGTGCCATTTAAGTCTTCTACACTTTAATGTAACTGTACTCTATCTTCCAACATAAATCTTCTCTTTCTTCAAAATAAATTAATTAAATGGAGCAATCAAAATTTATTCAACACCATGACATTTTGAAGACCTTGTTAATAAATACTGTTTTTGACTATACACATAACTGTGGGTTTATAACCCTAACTTAAGTATGAAGAATCTGAGATTTTAGAAAAATTAATTAAATTGCCTAAGATCACACAAATAATAAATGATGGACTTGCTTTTGAAACCAAATATTTCTAGCCTTTTCTCTCACTGTGTGATCCTATGTTTCTCATACATTTTCTAGTCTTTATGCTTTTGCTCGTATTGGGCTATGGCCTGGAGTACTCAACCAATCTCTCTTTCACCCACCCAAATCTTACTCATTCTTCAGAGCCCAGTCCAAAACCTTCTATCTCAACGAAGTGTCTTTGAAGTCTCCGCCTGATTTTTTTTCTCTTTGGAACTATTATGGTATTCATTATCTGTACCCCTTTTTAGATGTTTTAACATATATCATCTCATATTAATCATTTTATATGCATTGCTTTCTTCCTGCTCATGAAAGTCAAATCTTACAGGTATAAGATTGACATTCTTTGCATGTCACCGAGTACTTTTTGTGGTTTTATGCACAGAAGGAGTGTTACTACACGAATTAAAATAGTCCACATTCTTAGGCCACATAAAGTCATGTTTTACATTAATTTTTATCTTCAGATGAAAATATGTTTCAAATGCTTTGAGTGACTCAGCATATCCTTGCTATTAACTTCTCTAGAAAAGGGAGGGAATTTTCATACATTTTTTATCATTTACTTTTAATTTGTAGGGACAATATATTCTCAAGTACTTTTGGTAATTCCAACAGAGTGGGTAACGAATCCTAATTCCATTGATAAACTAGGTAATTTTGGTTTAACTGAAAAAAAGCAGCCTATAATCAAGCAAGGAAGGCAGATGTACCACCATTTACAGCAGATCATTTTCAAACTTTTTTGGAAAGCAAAAGGGATCATCATATTGCCTCTGCATCATAACCCATTGAAAGCAATAAACCTGCACAGGAATTTGAGGTGGATTTTTTAAATGGCATTTAAGGCCAAACAAATAGGGGTTTAAATTCATTAGAAATATTTTATGCTTCATGCTAATCTGCAGAATACAACCATATAGAACAAGTCCCTCAACTTCTGTAATTAGACAGTACACATCAGAAGACTTCAGAAATAAGATGTACAGAGATGCATTCGTACATGACTATATCAAATTTCCTTTTTAAATTTAAATGACCATATTAAATGGTCCAACTACTATTTTCATTTGTGTAGAATTCCAAACTCTATTTTATCCTTTGTGTGGGCATAAACTATGGAAGAGTGACTATGGTGACTATAATTGTATGTTTTTATCCTCAGTAATCTGAGCATCTTCTCCATCACTGAGATAAAATTCTAAATTTTAGTTTTTTAACTGTCAGCAAAAATTAAATTATTTTAAATCTCTGTATAAAGCTGCTGAAACTAAACATCTTAGCTGCACTAAAGTTTACTTTCTACTTTAACTGTACATCACAGCACCCCTTAAAAAGAGGGTCAACCAATTCATTACAGCTGCCCCAGTGATTGTCGGACTGTTGCCTAGAAATGGAGGCTGGGAAATTTCAACAGATTTTCTCCTTTATTTATAATGTAGTCCATGTCCACTTAAATATTTGTCTGGTGTCTTTCTGTGTCTAATTGATGTGAGTAGATTGTCTATGAGAAAATCAAGTCATACATTCTCGAGAGTCTTTGGCCTACAACCAACCATGGTATAATAGGATGATGATGGAAAAGCAAAAATGGCTAAATTAATTATGCTGCAATTAGATTATTCTACCATATAGATCTAACCACTATTAGAGTCTAGGAATTCAGAAGGAATCATGTAGTTATCGAAATACTCTTAGAATAATGATCACTCAATTTACATTTTTAGGGCTTATGCTATGTCACAGGATTGGACTAATAAAGTTAATAAAGCTGCAAACACATGTACAAACTACCAGGCAAGATAATTTGGAAATCCTCCTCAAAGTCTGTGTTGGAGCCAAGTCAGAGTTCTGTCACATCTCCATCAGTCCTTTTGTTTTTTTTCAGATTCTTGTTTTTATTTCTCTTATCTTATTTATCATATATTATCCACCATTCTTTTTCTTCAAACTGGAATTATAAAATCCAGAATCCAAACAGGAGCAAAAAAAAAGATAAGGTTTGAAGACATGTATAGAACGTTTAAGTCTTCTGTGCACCAGGTGCATCTTAAAGGTCCAGAATTACATGTAGTAATTTTACATGTTTGAAAGACTAGGCCCACAGTTATTCCCTTATGCAAAAAAAAAAATCTGTTGAGGGCCATTGTCCACCAATCACTGTTCTAGGCACTGAGAATTTGGTGCTGTAGCCATAAACAGCTGATGAGAGGTTATAGCCCAGGAGAGGAAGCATTCAATAAACAAAATATTTCACAAATTGCCAATTAATAATATTTATGCTAAGTGCTTCTTCGAAGGACAAAGAAAAAGCTTTACATAGCTATAGACTGATTATATATAGGTAGGTAGTCAGACACTATTTTACAAGCAGGTGATATTTAAAATGACATCAATCTGACAAATAATTATAATTTGGCTTAGCAAGATGAATGTATTTGCACTTAAGGTCAGTTTATTGTTTTGTTTTATTTTAAACACTGGAGGACCTTTAATACATCCAAAAGCTGTTTTAAAAGATGGAGTAAGCATAAGCAATTAAAGATAAGAAAAAGAGAAGGGCTAATGGGTGGTTTAGGTTTCCTGTGGGAAGTGGAGGGACTAACCTTAGGTAGAAGAGATAGTACTTCTGCTAGTTTGTGCCAAATAGTTTAGAATTTGAACTTCATTATAGCATTTTGCTTCATATGTTATTATTTGATAGGATTTTAAAATTATCTTAAACCATCATCTTTCATGCTTTACATACAAGAATCATACATATGTGAATCTATCTATCAATATCTATGGATATCTATGATGATGCAAAAGTTTAAATATGTTCTTCTTCAGATTATGCTTTCACACCAAATACACTGGCAAAAGTTTACAAAAGTACCATTTTTTTTATGTGTATTAAGTATCCCATTCAGTTGCATCTGCTAATATTTACAAGTTTTAGTCTTGACTGTGGCCTTCTATTATCTGCATGAGCTGCAACTTCTCTAATTTCCACATGTCAAGATTATCTCCCTTTTTTAAGCTTTAACTGAGGTATAATAGATATATTTTTTAAATGCACAAATTTAGGAGCACCTGGGGGTCTCAGTTGGTTGCAAGCCGATTCTTGGTTTTGGCTGAAGTCATGATCTCACAGGATGTGAGATCAAGTCCTGCATCAGGCTCTGCACTCAGTGAGGAATCTGCTTAGAGATTCTCTCCCTCTGCCCCTCCCTCCACTCCCTCTCTCTCTCTCAAACAAATAAATAAATATTTTTAAAAATGCACACATTTAGGGGCACCTGGGTGGCTCAGTGGGTTAAAGCCTCTGCCTCTGGCTCAGGTCGTGATCCCAGAGTCCTGGGATCGAGCCCCGCATTGGGCTCTCTGCTCAGTGGGGAGCCTGCTTCCCTTTCTTTCTTTCTGCCTGCCTCTCTGCCTACTTGTGATCTCTGTCTGTCAAATAAATAAATAAAATATTTTAAAACTAAATAAATAAAATAAATAAAAATGCACACATTTAATGCATACATCTTTATGAGTTTGGACAGACATTTGGACATCCATGATAATACTATCACCCTAACCATGTTCTACATATATATGTCACCTCCAAAAATTTCCTTCTGTGCTTCTGTAGGTTTTGTTTTGTTGTGTTGTCTTATTTTGTTTTTTTAAGAACACTTAACATGTGTTCTCATGAGATCTATCTTTTTACATATTTTAAAGCGCACAGTACTATATCTACTTTTTTAGGACTGTCCTTATAGCACTTTTTTTTGTTCCCTTTATTGACATTTACACAGTAATGTTTCATTCATATTACACACAGAGCTAATCCAACCAAAGTAAATCAAACTTCTTTCCTTAATACCATTCCAAGAAACACATTTTAATGCATAGCCTGAGACCCATTTTTTCCATAAAGCCTAGGTACTGCAGCTTATGCTGGAGTCCCTTCTTGTGAGTTTCTTTAACACTTCATATTCTGTTCAGAAAACTAAATTTGACTATGAACTATCTTATGTGGTTCACTATTTCTGTCATGCAAGCAAATGTCATCTCTAAAATAATTTAATTTGTTCTTCCTTTTCTTTTATAGCTTTGATTTTTTTTCCCCCAAGTGCCTAGCACAATCTGGGGCACAAAACAGACATTAAAGAGATAATTTTGTTTCAACTTTGTGATATTCCACTGATGCTAATGGACTAGTCAAAATAAAATCCTGGATGTTATCACTGCTGTCTCAATATTAAGTGAGATTTGTGAGTGAAGTTAATAAAACTCTCAAGGAAATAAGGGCACCTTTGCTGTGGGGCCAAGTTTCTAAGTTTCACAATCATACTGAGGTTGACCCTCACTGGGAAGGTCCTTGGGTTGTCTGCATGTGATTTGAAGTCACATTTAATGCCACTGCGGATGCATCCTCCTCAAGCATAGTCTGGATTTATAGATTTGTTTTCATCTTTTATCAGAGCATTGTTTTATATCACACTGCTGAAATGGCAGAATGGTAATGGTTTTCTCTTCTGTATAGTTAATGGAAAATTTTTACTGCTTTTAGATTCCTTATATAACTACATTTTATTCAGGCCTAAGTCCATTTGACTGTCCCTAGTCTGAAAAATGATCTGTAATCTCTGGTGAGTCCTTGTGTGGGAGCATTTCTAGATGACTGACTCAGGGTCTTTACAATGGTTCCCATAGCATATTAAGTCCTAAGAGGTTTGCCAAGAGATTTGAAGTACAGCGGAACAAGAGTTGCTATTGCTCTTTGTTGCACCCTTATCTAAGGTAACGAATACATACATAATCAATCTGAATTTACTGCACAATGTATTTCACTTGATTTTAATTTAAAAAAATTGATCAGTAGAATATAATCATGTCTAATACAGCCCGCCACAAATTCAGGAGTTCCCCTTAGAAAGTCATTGTTACTCCTATGACAACTGAAGATAATACTCAATAATACTTCCATGTGAAGTGTTTTTACAAAACGGATTAAAATCATACCATTGTCACTGACAAACCTATATTCCCAAACCTATAACATTATTAGCTTAAATTAACTAAAGAATCTGAAATAGTCCTGTTCCCATAGTAATTACAGTCTGCTCATGGAATAAGGCCTGTGAAACCTTTTTTGTATTAGTCCTTCTGCTAAACAAAACATTATCCAAATGAGAAAAAGGCTTAGTGTGAAGACAGCACAGCTAGTAGCATCACCTACTAGGATTCTGAATACAGAGTAAAAGGTACTGTGGCACCACAATTTGAGTCCCTGCCTTCCTATTCAAAGATGACAGTGAATGCTCCTTGGTGTATACCCAAAGGAGTTGAAAACCCATGTCCACGCAAAACTTGGCACGCAGTGTTTATAGCAGCTTTACTTGTTTTCCAAAATTTGAAAGCAACCGAGATGTCTTTTGGAAACTGAATAGGTAAATAAACTGTGGTACATCCTGACAATGGAATATTATTCAACACTAAAAGGAAGTGAGCTATATGACAATTCATGAAAATATATGGAGGAAACTTAAAAGCATGCCACTAAGTGAAAAAGTCAATCAGCCAAGACTGCACACTGTATGATTCCAAATGTATGATATTCTAGAAAAGGCAAAATTATGAAGACAATAAAAAAATGAGTGGTTGCCAGGGGTTAGCAGGAAGAGGTAGGAATAGGTGGAGCACAGAGGATTTTTAGGACAATGGAAATACTCCGTATGGTTCTATAATGGTAGATACATGTCATTATACAGTCGTCCACATCCACAGAACGTACAACACCAAGAATGAATCCTGAGGTAAACTATGGACTTTGGAATGATAATGATGTGTCAACATAGGTTCATCAGCTGCAACAAACGCACTCCAGTGGGGATGTTCATGTGGGAAGCCATGCAAATGCGGGGATAGGGAATATTTGAGAAATCTCTGTGCGTTCTTCCTCTCAATTTCGACGTGAACCTAAAAGTGCTCTAAAAAATAAAAAAGTGAAATAAAAGTGTTTCTAAAATCCTAAACCTTTTCTCTCTCTATTATATGTGTCAATAAGCTTGCACAAACATGACTCAATTTCTACCTGGTCTTCTTAAAACTTTAAGCAAGAAAACTTTTGTTAATCTTCCATAACCCCTCATGAAGGACTTAATAAAAAAAAATAATAACAGTAAGAATTTTCAGAGAGGGAAACATATCATTTTCAAACAGATTTTATTAGAGCTCATGAACTAAGACTCTATAAAAAGATGCTTTTTATAGAGTCTTAGTGTATAAAAATTGAAAATTATTTTTGTTTTTTCTTGTATGAAGCATGAAGACAAGATCAACTTCTAAACCAATTATAAGAGATAATTGTTAGGATCAACAATAAAAATGTATATTAAAATATACATAAAAATGTATATTCTTTGATATTCCTTAAGTTCATGAAATGTCAGTAGTAGAAAATTCAGTGAAAAAAAAAAGATTATCCATCCTAAGCCAACAAAAAGAAATATTCTAGCAAATATAGCCAGAACGATGTGTCTTATCCTGGTCAGCAGCAAAAATGTGTTTACTAAGAACAATTACACTTTATTGCTTGCAAGTAACTATTCTAGCATAATGTTAGTGCTTCAAAGAAAAATTTAACAAACATTCTACGGATCACAACCATGATATTACAAAATATTTTCTCAAATAACTTCCTGATGAAGCTCTTCTTAAAGAAGGAAAATGTAAAAGAATGTCCTATGTGGCCTTTTGGTTTCCTCAATCAGTAATGGCCAGTATCACCTCCAAATAATTTTGGAGCAAGTGTTTTTATAGTGGTAGGTCTATCCTTGTATGTGTGTACTCCTGTTGACGTTCAGTCTCTGGTATAAATGGGAACAGTGAAATGACAGTCCTTGACACTCTGTTTCATTAACCTTGTGGAGTGCTGTGCCATGCCATGCTCAGATGGACTGTTTAAAAACTGCTGTTTGATGATGTTGATGATGATAATGATGATGATGATGACAATGACCACTGGTAAGTTAGTTGGGGACCTTCTGCTGTCCCCTGAATATGATTTCCTCCAGTTGGTCAATAATTTGCCTTGTCCTACTAATGGTAAAGGGCAATTAAAGTGTATACTGAAGATTCTAATACTTTTTTAACATATTAGTCATTACAAAGCTGGTAAGTTAAATTGTAACTAAGGTTAGAGAGGCTCACATAGGCTAGTATTTGCCAAAAACGGGGCTAGGGGACGGCATTTGTATTTAGGAAAATATTTTTTAGAAAATAGAGATAGCACTTTGGTTATAACAGAACACTTTTAAAAATATAAAATACATAGAGCAAAAATGCATCTTTACTCCTCCTCAAGGCCGCTCTTCAGTTACTTCTGTCTCCAGATGCTTTTGCCATAAACAGAGTAATAGTATAAGCATTCCTGCAAACATTTTCTGTACACTTCAATCGTGTATGGTGGCTTGTGTAAACCCTAGTTTGTAGTCACATATTAGATTCCATTTGAAGGAGGTGTAGAGTCTCGAGCTATCATGTTCTTCTTGTTTTTAAATGTTCTGAGTTATCTCTAGGCACAAAAAGGCACACTAGAGAGACTGACTCTCACATCCTCCCTCTAATCCCTCATCCTACCAAAGACCCTACCAACTCACAGCACCAGTCCTGCTGCTGAGACCTGAAACTAAGGAAAGAGCTTTCGTGGTTACCAAATACCTCCTCTTGTCAGTTTGCAATGTTTTTATCAATAAGAGTCTTGCTGCTGGAGCATTCAGCCAAGGTAGTCTGACTCTCAGCAAGAAGGAACAGCAGCCTATAGGGAGCAATTGAGCCATTCATAAAATGCCCAGGTTGCAGCTGAAGGGCCACCTGCTGTTCCGCAGCCCCAGGGAGGCTCAATCCATTGCTAGTTCGGAAATAATTTAGAGGCCAGACTGGAGCAAGGGCACATTAGCACTTGGCTTGTCAGCCAATAGAAATAATTAAAATAAGACTATTAAAGTATTGGGAAAGACTTTTTTCTTCCTCCTAAAGTTGTGTTTTATTAGCGTAGGCTGGTTCTGAAACATATGTATGTAAAACTGGCTTTTTTCCCCCCTCTGTCTTTATTAGAGATTCCATTTCTTTTACCAGTACAAACGTGAAAGATGGGAGTTTTGTTCTTTACAACTTGTATTGGGGTCTTTGCTATTTCATCATCCTATTTAAAAGGAAATATTGGTTGAGTTCTTCCAGTCCATCACCAGATTGCTAAGTGTTTAACACTCAATAAATGGCATTAAGAAGTGACATGACTGAAAAAGCCCAACTCTGAGCATCTACACCTGAAAGTGACTGATTTGAGTTCCATGACTCACTGGAGGGTCAGGAGAGCTCAGACAGTTTGATATCTGACTTAATGGTTAGCCATAGGTCGGACAGAGAAAAGGAAACATACTAATGAGTACCACGTCATGATGTGATGCAGAGTTTTTTCCATTATAATCAGGAGCAAAAATGTTTGATTTTATTTCTGACATCTTGGAAAACAGGAAGAGAATATATGATTACTCCACAAAATAAAATCAATGTTCCACTGAAAGGAGCTGAGGACTGATCATGCATTTTTATTGTAGGTGGGTAATGAAGACCATTTAATAAATATGGAAGATAAAGATTTAAAGTAGTAATGAATACAAGATTGAACAAAGGGTTAAAAATAATTCTCCAATTTTAGAACCTGACAAGAAACTGAGATATTCAGAATTATAACCACCAAAATCTAGGGAACACTACTTCTACATAGATGATTCCCTCTAGTTTGAATCAACTAATTTTAGGAAAACAGCAAAAAATAAAAATGTAAATGTTGAGAGAAAAACAATATAAAGTGATTATCAATAAAATTATCCCAAAATCTTGATTTGAGCTATTAACTTTGTAAAGGCAAGTCCATAAAGTGATTCATTATTAATAAACCTTAGAATATTAGAATAAAATTGGGAGGGTAGAGACCAACTATTCTGGCTCACACCTAAAGCACTAGAAAACACTGGCTAAGCTTCATACTAATTTGAGCCTCATTCACAAATTGCCTAACATGTGCTGGGCACTATGCTGGAAACCAAGAAGATACATGATAAGAATGCAACCCCTATTCTTCAGGATTGACAGTGTTAAGGTGAAACAGTCCTGTAGGTTAATGATTACAAAAATCTGTTAAGTGCTATAATAGAGGTATGCATGAAATAAAGTTCTTCGGTCTTTCTGAAAATATTAAAAAATGACTAAGCACTCAAAATTTCAGCCAAAGGTTGAGTTGGAATTCACCTAATGAACAAAAGCTAAAAAGGGGAAAGGGAAGAGAGGCTTTCTAAAAAGTGGACACAGCAGGTGCAAAGACACAACACCAAGTGAAAAAAATTAAAAAGCACCATGAATTCAGGAAACTCTACATGGGTCTTAAATGTCAAATGCAGAATTTTTATCTTAGCTATAGCCTGAAAGAATAGGCAGATCTTGAGCAATCTGCCTATCATCACAAGGTGTTTAGACTTAATGTTATATACAGTGAAGAGCCAGGTCAGGTTTCCGTTGGTAAGTGTAGGACCAGAGTTACATTTTAGAGATTAACTCCTTTGTATGAATGGCTAAATGGAAGTTCAAAATTTGGGGTTTAAGGGACTCCCCTGCAGTTCCTGACTGTGTGCGCAAAGTATAGTTTATGACAAAATCTCCTTCAGGACTGGTTTCACATAGAAATGAAACAATGAAATTACCCCCAGTATTATAGAGTACTCAAGATTGAGGAGGTCTTACAAGTCATTTGCCCCATCTCAACTCTTCTATTACTAATTTATTCTTACTAACTTGTTCTTCAATTAGTTCTCAAATATTTACTGAGCATCTACAATACGCTAGACAAACCCTCTGCTTTAATGAAACATTTAACCTACATTACCCACACAATAATAAAACAATAATGAAAATAAATTTATATTTATAATAGCAATACTGGTGCTGGTAATAACATGACTCTATGAGCATGCTACACAGGAGCCCCAAATAGACGGTGGGCTTGAAAAGGTCTATTTCAGAAAGTGATTATGAATTAAGACAGAAAGGATGACTACAAGATGTTTAGATAAAATGTGAAGAAGAGAAACAATGTGCAAAGTCAATGAAGTAGAAAAGATCTTAGTATATTCTAGGAAAGAAAGAAGCTGACACGTTTGGGGATGGGTGAGTAAGCAAGATGGTGTCAAGGAAGACATTGGGGGGTTTGGTGGCTGTGATCAAGGGAACAACAGCAGGGCGAAGAAATACAGTCCAGGATAATCTGTTGTTATAAGTTCAAAGCTAAACCTAGGTCTCCTCGTGATTTCTAGTCCATGTTCTTTCCTTTAGAACCTAAAAACAAAAAGATGTGAAATATATACACATAATTTTCCTATAATTCAGTGTCTTTTCATGTCATCTACTTTGGGGGAAAAAATCTTGCTTCTAAGTATCCCACATTACATTTTTTGGTACTTTTTTCTCTTAGGAAATGGATTACACAATCTGATGGTGACCTGTAATAAGGACTCCATCTACTCTGGCAGGCCATATCATTTCTCAGAACTTTCTAGTAAGAATTCAAATAAAGAAGCATTGAAGACTATGATCTAAATATCAGAGGCTCATCAAGCTGTAAGCAGGAAAGTAAAAACACAATATGAGTGACTAATAAGTTATTCATGAATTCAAACTATCTAGAATAATTAAAATACCCACTTTCAGCTAATAAGCCATTAACTGCAATTTTACTATTTTTTAATGATCTGATTCACAGTGTTGCAGGAAGTTTCACTTAATATATGTATATGATTATGTAGATCAATGTTTACATTTTTGCATTCTTGTAGACATGCAGTGGAAATAAAGTGCATAAATAAAGTGGTCCCTGATTACCAGAAAGTGTTTATTGTACGAACAATATATGGATTGTAATAACAAAGAAAGTTTAGGGGGGATGAATAGGCCAAATGATCCTAATTCCCAATGTTTTCCATTATTTGTGCTTGTGGTAGAATTAATATCCCAAATACCTTTTTCTTTATAATGACTTTTCGAAGCTTCTTTTCAAATAGGTATAATATGGTATAAAAGGTAAGTTTCCATTATGTGGAGAGAAACATGTGATTTTTGTTCAGACAGCTTTTTGCTGAAGTAACTCAGAGAAGGAATTTATTTTTCACCACTTCAAGCTTGTCATTTATTTAGTCCTCAGTGGGGAATAGTGTCTTTGCTTTGGTGGAACTGAGCAATTTGTAGAGGAAAGGATAAAGTCCCTATAGTAAGTTCTGAGGCCAATCTTTTATAGATCTCTGGCACATGCAATGATTGATTACCTCTAAAGATAAACACACTCAGTTTGTAATCCTTATGTCTAAGTTAACTTAATTTTTATATCTGTCATTATGTTTTTCTGAAATGATGTTAATTCTATTATTGAAGAAAATAAATTCTGATGGCAAGCACTGTACACTATCCTGTACTGATAGTGTCTACAAATTTCTTTGTATTTGTTAACTTTGGATTTGGTTTATTTAATGAAAAGTAAATTAAATTTAAGTGCTTTGATTTCATTTTGTATCTGTGGTCATGAATGTTGCATACTCTATATACCTGAGAATAGAACAGAAATATTCTAATGGTGAACTTTTGAGATATATTCTCTATTCAACAAGAATTTGGAACCTAAATATTTACCTTAAATCATTCCTCTCCTCTTTGGAGTAAGGAATAGGGTGAAAGAAAGAGAGAGAGATTGAGAGAGAGAGAGAGAGAGAGAGAGGAAGGAAGGAAGGAAGGAAGGAAAAAAGGAAGGAAGGAAAGATATATTTAGCACCACTGTAGATATATACAGATAGGTAGTTAATCCCTGTATTTTGTATGTGGTGAGATACTATACAGAAAGATAAATAATATTCTAAGTATGGGATACTTGTGTCTAACACATGAATTCAAAACTGGCTCTATCACTTATCAGTCGTCTTAAGGCTGTTGTTTATACACTCTAGGTCTCGATTGACCTATTTTGTAGGGTATGTAGATTCATGAAGTACTATACACATAAATGCCAGGACTGATAATAAATCCTTTCTCATCTCTCCTTACTTTCCCAGGAAATGAAGAAAGAAGAAAACAAGAGAATGCAATAAAAAGTAAGAAAAATACAAGGCTGTAGATCAGAAGGACAGAAAAGAAAGTCAAAGGAAGAGATAGGAATTTAAAAGGAAGGAGAAGCAAAAGAGTTGCACTGTGTGGTAAGTTGTGGAATACCACCACGATTTTCTCAGGAAAATTATCCCAAAATCTGTTTGGATTTCTCCAAATCCATGAACTGCCTACCCCAGCCACACTGAGAGTAGTTAGACATGGATGTACCCGCAGTACGGTAACAACTAGAACTATTTTAATAAGAATTTTGGGACCATTCACATGGATGTTTCATTAAAGAAACTGTTGTTTCTGGTTTCCAGTAACAGATTTATTACATTTACTAATGGGTTTTATTGAACATGATAACTATTAGAATCCTCAGAGCTTTTAGCCATCTTTTTTCCCAGAAATTCAAATGATATCCTAAACTCAGGAGAGTAGATTAAGCTCAGTGGTGTAAGGAGAAAGGAAAACATATTTCTTGGATCTATATAGTTTGAGACTCTTAAATCAATATCTAAGAATCTTCTAAACCTAGTCTGTATATAAGCAATCAATCCACAAACTCTTAAAAATAAAAAGTAAGCCACTATGTGATTCAGTGATGAAAAATCACTTCAGACAATATTAATCTCTCACAATAGGGAGGGCATCCCATTTTTCACTACTGGGAATCAGAGCCATCAATATTTTTCTCTAAGGGACAAGTTAACAGACAAAAAATTATCTTTAATTCAAATTTAGGAAATAATTGATGTAAGGAAGCTTGGTTTCAATCTGATCACCCCATGGGCAGGATTAAAATATCCATTTGCTTCAAATCAGTAGTGATTCAAATAATAATTATCCAGGTACAATCTCTTTCCACTACCCTTTGCTAGAACTCCATCTTTCCACTTCTTTTTGTACTTTAAGATTTAAGAAGCCCGGTTTGTAGAGTGAGGTAATAGGGTTTGGCCTTTTTTTTTTTTTAAAGTACTCCATCACTAATGAGTTAGTAATAAAGTTATATATAATATCTGATACCAAAAAACAACAAAAACATAAATTCAGCCTTTAAATTAGAAGAAAGTGCTCATTTATAATATAGTCATTCATATATCCAAATATGCATATATTATCATTATATTATTAAAATTAAATTCTTCTAAAGAATTTCCAGTTATTGAAATTACCTCTGCATCTTGTTTAATAATACCCATTTGATAAACATTGGCCTAATGTATTATTCCACATAGATGTACTACATTCTAAGAAGAAATTTTTTAATGGAAAAGATTTTAAGATTCAAAGAAACTCGTCTCAAAGGTTGAATTACAGACAGATGGTGAGAAAAATATTTGAGGCCTATAAGGCTTTCCCAAAACTTTTTGAATCTCATCCTAGAGGCAGCCATTAACCATTTTCTTTCCAAAAAAAACATGGTCTGAGAACAGGTGACTCCAAATATAAGAGTTCTTAGACAAAATTCCTGAAGCAAAATATAAATATAAATATAGTGTCCCATTATTAATACCTCACTAAATCTTTATCATTTCCAGAAATGTAACCTCTCACATATCTCTGTTCAAAGGCATATATTTCATTTTCTTTTGAAAATAAATCTGGTATCTATGGCTTTGTGATATATGGAGGGATTTCCTCCATCTAACTCAAAATTCATTTCCAGGGGCGCCTGGGTGGCTCAGTGGGTTAAGCCGTTGCCTTCGGCTCAGGTCATGCTCTCAGAGTCCTTGGATCGAGTCCCGCATCGGGCTCTCTGCTAGGCAGGGAGCCTGCTTCCCTCTCTCTCTCTCTCTCTCTCTGCCTGCCTCTCCATCTACTTGTGATCTCTCTCTGTCAAATAAATTAATTAAATTAAAAAATAAATAAATAAATAAATTTAAAATTCATTTCCAAATAAGAGAAATAAGACTACTACCTGAGAGTTTAACTAAAAAAAAAAAAAAAAATGAACACCATATGGATTAAAACACATATGTGTAAAGCCACCTTAAGTTCTATAAATCTCCCTGGAATCAGCAAATTTGAGTTATGAGTCAATCAGAAGGTGAACTGTCAGAAACCCAACCATGTATGAGACAAAGATGAAAAGATGGATGGATGAATGTGTGGATGAATGGATGGAGAGATAGATGATAGACAGACAGATTAAAAACACCATTGACAGTGTCCACCCAAATTTCACTGCCTAAGGACTTGACTCTATTCATCACTTCATCATGTATGTATTTCAGATATGAATACTCTATGCTAATTTACCAGATGCCATCAACACTCACTGAATTACTATTTCTTTCTATTCTAATGACTCAATAAACACCAGCAATTTTGTGATTATAATGTGGCTTTTTAAGATACCTATCTGCAAAGAATAAAAGTATTAGCCACAGGATGAAAGGGCTCAGGATTTTGGCCAGGTTACATATTGTAAATGAAATCAACTGATATTTTGGTTTTAAACATCAAAATTAAAAAATAGAGCTACCCTATGACCCTGCAATTGCACTACTGAGTATTTACCTCAAAGATACTGATGGAGTGAAAAGAAGGGCCATCTGTACCCCAATGTTCATAGCAGCAATGGCCATAGTTGCCAAACTGTGGAAAGAGCCAAAAGAAGATATGGTCCATATATACTACGGAGTATTGTGCCTTCATTAGAAAGGATGAATACCCAACTTTTGTATCAACATGGACAGGACTGGAGGAGATTATGCTGAGTGAAATAAGTCATGCAGAGAGAGTCAATTATCATATGGTTTCACTTACTTGTGGACCATAAGGAATAACATGGAGGGCATTGGGAGAAGGAGAGAAGTGAGTTGGGAGAAATCGGAGAGCAAGACGAACCATGAGAGACGGTGGACTCTGAAAAACAAACTGAGGATTTTGGAGGGGTGGGAGTGGGAGGTTGTGTGAGCCTGGTGGTGGGTATTATGGAGGGCACGTATTGCATGGAGCACTGGGCGTGGTACATAAACAATAAATCTTGGAATACTGAAAAAATTTTAAATTTAATTTAAAAAAAAGATTTAAAAAAACACATCAAAATGTATGGATTTAGTTAATGTAGAAACAGTCACTCTTATTACTCCTGAAAACCAAGTTTCTGTTCTACAAAATTGAGAGTTAGATTAAGGAGTAAGTAAATTCATCAGGGCAGACGCACACCGAAGTCTTCTCTAGACGGCCTGCTGACATTCTGATCCTGGCATACTTCCTTAAAATTCTGATTTGTACAGGCTAAAGGTGAGAGGATTGGGAGGAAAAGAGTATAGTCCAAGTAGTCTGAAACTAGGTGTAATGTCAACAAGGGGGAGGAAGGGAACTGAAGAAGGAAGATCCTAAGGCAAGGTTTGATACAGTGGAAAGAAAACAGACTGTGAGTAACTTTGATTGCCCAGTTGTTCTGAGCCCAATCTCTTAGCTACAAAGTAAGAATAATAATGTCTAATTTGGGGGGGAGGAGATGGATAGGGGGAGGGAATTAAATACAATAGTAGATGTTAATCTCAGAGCCTGAGGTAGGCGTTTAATACATAATTTGCTTTTTCCTCTTATCATAATTTAATTTATGTGTATTAATATTAGAGTAGCCTTACCCAGTTCTATAGAGAATTTGAAAACAGGGATCTCAAACCTCAATGTAGTCCTTTCCTATGGGAGTACTAGTTTTTCTCATATTTTCCTTATACATGAATGGAAGACAGCAAAATGATAACAGAAATTTGTTTTCAAGTATTGGACTCCTCCTTTTATTATTAATGAGTGTTTCATAGAATCAAAGGATCTGTGAAATCTTATTGTCCAACCTGTCACTCAGCTAGATCATCAGGCTTAATCCAGTGATAGTTTAGTTGGTTTACCATTTTACAAGTCATTTTAAAACACTCAGCTGGGACCGAGCACTGTTTAACCCCAGACCATGAACAGCTCCTATGAAATCCAAGCATTTCAGAAAGGACGCATCAACCCAGAGATCCCACTCTTAAAGCAAGCCCCCACAGAGCACTTACCCAGTTTTCCCAAAGATTCCCGAAAATACAAACATTTGCTAGAGGTACTAAAAGGCTTTTGTCCTTGTTCTAATCTTTGGTTTCATTAGCCTTTTCCTTGGGGGGGAGGGTATACTTTAATTCTATATCACTTAATTTTGAACATCTGTTTGCAGTTTTAGCGATATTTATGATAGATCATTTTATTGATATTACATCTTGTTTCTATTACACTGTAACAATTTCACATATAAGGGAAGTGGCATAACAGGTCATAATTTTTCAAGAAAAAGATTAAAAGAAATGTCAAATAAGAGCAGTAAGTGTATGACGAACTCTACTGCATAGAGCACAAGTAACTGGAGGAAATCCATTTTAAAGTTATAATTTAAGTCACAGTCTAGTGACTCTAGCCAGACAAAATTTTAATACAGGTTGTGGCAATAGTGAATACAAATTCAAAAGAAGACTAGCTCCTAAAATGCCTACAAAGAACTATGAGTCAAGCCTTAAAGGAATTTCTATGTTAAGGTCCCAGTTACAAAACCATGCCACGTCTTCACATAGCAGGGTGAACCTTCTCACGTGGCTTAGCTGGGGAAAGAGCTGCTTTATTCCATAACAACAATTAGCATTAATGGACTGCCTACTATATGCCTAGGCCTCTTCTAAGCTCTTCTAAAACATCAACTCATGTTTTACATAATTGCCCAATGAGGCAGATACTTTTTTATTTTCCCCAATTTATCATTTTTGTAGATACCAAAATACAGAATATTAAGGGCCTTGGCCAAATATACTCAGCTTAGAAATGGCAAAGCTGAAACTTAAATCCAAGCAATTTGACTCTAGAGCTAAATTCCTAACCAAGTTACTTTATTGCTTTTCTTTTAAATATAAGCATTCTTCTTATCATGCTATATATGTGTTTTAGACATTGAGGGAAGACATGCTTTCTGTAAAACTGCATGGTAAAAATAACATTGGCTCTGGGGAAAAGCAGGGTTGAAGCCAATCATTGAAAAAGTACTATATCCAGAATATCAAAACCAATGCCAGTCTTAATAAAAACACAAATATATCTAAAATATGCTGTCACTGGCATTAAGTATCACAGTTAGCTCTTTGCAACATGAACTCTGGCACTTACACATTTTCCTTAGAGATGTACTTCTCTTGGAGGGCATTTATTTTAATAGAGACATGGTCCTCAAAATCAAAAATCTTATCCAGACTAGCCTGTTGTGTTAATCCATTGTTTTAATTAGGGAGGAAAAGTCAGCACCATGCCCTTCAAATGCACTTGCATTTCACTGTAGCTTAACATAGTGGAGGGCAATCCTGTTTGCACTAACACAAGGCACTTTTGTAGAGTTTCAGATTTTTTCATGAGGACTTTACACATTGCTCTAGCACTTAATTATGAGAAAGCTTAGCCCAATCACTTTAAAAAGATTAACACCATGAGAAAAATCATTTATAAATCAACACCTCTTTCACATTATACAAACATCACACCCCTATTTACCCACCACACAAAAAATAATCAATGTTAAAGAAACAGATCATACAAGGGTGCCTGGGTGGCTCAGTGGGTTAAGCCGCTGCCTTCGGCTCAGGTCATGATCTCAGGGTCCTGGGATCGAGTCCCACATCGGGCTCTCTGCTCAGCAGGGAGCCTGCTTCCCTCTCTCTCTCTGCCTGCCTCTCTGTCTACTTGTGATCTCTGTCTGTCAAATAAATAAATAAAATCTTTAAAAAAAAAAAAAAAAGAAACAGATCATACAAGAATAGACATGATTATGTCGAGTTGTTCTACATACAGAAATGGTCAGAGTCTTAGAAGAGAGTCAAATTTACTCATAATTAAACTACCCTGCTCATAATATCCTTTTATTTTTCAACAAATATTTATTGAGCATCGACCACTATGAGGCATTGTACTACTAAGGACAAGGGATATAGTGGGGCACAAAAATGAACCTGAACATTCCCACCACCATAGAGACGAGAATCTCAAGTTTTTTCGGAAGATATGTACAAATCCTACTGTGACTCGAAGTTACTGTGATTTGACAGGGAAGTGTGAATTTGGGGTTATTGTACTATGGATGGACTAAGTTTTCATATTCTGGGTTTTGCTCCGAGTCAATGACAAACCTCCTACATCACACATCTACATACAGTAAAAACACAGAAAAGAGATGAGATCAATCTACATATGCATTCTTCAACCTACTAGGGTTTTTTTTATTATTATTATGGTGAAAGACCTCATCCATCTAACAATATATAAACATGATGTTCTGAGTGACTTAATTGTCCTAGAAACTGAAACACATTACAAATCTGAAAATCTTATTGTGAACAAAGAATCCTCCTGATAATATACTGTTCTGATCTCTTAAATAAAATGCAGTGCCTAAAATGTCACTCCACTTTGATCAACCTGAGGAATCTAAGTATATCAATGCCATCCCCAACCTCCTTACTATTCCAGCCTCTGCAAGCTGATTTCAGAGAAGATGAATGCTCACAATAATAGTGTATGGCATAATGGTCACTTGGGTGGGTGAACTGGGCCAGTTCAGGTCCTTTAACACATTGACACCAAGATGGCATCAGAGATGTTCAAGAGGTTTAGTGGGTCAAGTTGTTTATGAAGGGCAGAAGAGGGGGGAGCAGAAATAGATGGGAAGAGCTTTCAATTAGTGATACAGGTCTGACACTTGTGAAAGGAAATACAGAAGGAAGGATTGAGCGTGAAGAGCCTCACACCACAGCATGGGACTGAGAAAGTCTCAGCCAGGCAAAAGAGAGTCCTTTTGCCTATTAGAAGAGCTCAGAATTGGAGAGGAAGACCCCACTCTAGCATCTCTGCCAGGCTCAGCCATTGGCTGGTATCAGCCTGGAGAAACAATGGTCCCTACGTGCAGGCTGTGAGTCAAATACACTCCCCACAGCAGGCCCTTTTGAGCAGTGCTCCTTCATTTCCACCATGTCAACTGAATTTCTGGAAGAACTAAAGACATTCCTAGGGCTTAATGAGAACAAACAAGGGGAGAGGTGGTCACCCATCACTTGGGAAAGTATATCTAACTCCATTTTTGGAAGGTAGCATGAACTGGCCTGGTTTCAGTAGCTCTGTCCATTAACAGAGGCAGTGTAGCCAGCTCTCCTGTGGGTCCAAAGGCAAGGAAATCATCTTGTGAGAAAAACAGATGATACCACCACTAGTTTCTACCCGTTCTTTTGGAAGGTGTCACTGTTCTCAAAATGTCGACTACAACATAATACCCATTCATCAATCAGACTAAAGTCATTTATTGTCACCAATTGCATTCTTACATTTTTGGCACAAAGACTTAAACAAACTACTGAAATCAACTCTGAATAACACCAATATTTAAAAAATGAACAGCAGGCATCTCACCTGATGTTCTTTACTCATGATAGTTCCTAATATGATCCTTCTACCTCCACATCACCCTTCATGACATCATTGTATATGCTGTCAGATTTTTGTGGATAAAACAGAACTTGTCATCTCCCATCTGCCCAAAGTCAAACTTACTATCATATAATTTCAAATAATTATTTCACAAATAACCCAGTCTCTCAAGCTAGAAAATTTTGTGCAGATTTCTGTTCTACTATCAGCCTTCATAACTGTTTACTCACCAGAGTCATCTGAGCAATGTTTAATATATACCTGGGAAACTGCCTAACACAATGCCTGGCACACACAGAATACTCAATATATCTCAGCTGATTTTAAATAAAAGAGATGTATGTCACTGTCAGATAAGTATATTAATAATGCAGTTTTTTTAATAAAACATTTTTTCTAATTCAGTCAATCATAGGGCTTATATTTAGAGTTGGGTGCCAGATCACTAGGAACTTCCTCTGACATTCTAGATTAGACCTTAAGCCAAGATGTACTATAAAATAACTTAGGAACTTTATACCACTGAAGTTCACTGACTCTATGATGCAAAGTCTTATAAAATTCACTCTATCCAGTTATTATATGAAAACCCCCTAACTCTTGGCAACCTTTAGAACTTTCGTATGTATTGTATCCTCAAAGAAATCATCAGGGAAGGCATACTGGAAAGTTATGGCAGTGCTCTAGAGAATCCAATTACTGGAGTATGTTAGAATTAAAGTTTCAAGTGTCCCATGAATTAAATAATACATTTCAAACCTTCATCAACATCCTACAAATGGCTGTCCCAAATTTTCTTCTCATTTTCAGGAAATATATGTTTTCATGATTAGCTCTATTTCAGAAGCCTGTTCCTACTGAATTGTGTCACTGTAAATGTAAAATTTAGTCCCTTCCTTGACTTACACATACACACACACACACATACACATGCAAACACACACACACACACACACACACAACCAAAATATCACAAACATACTGTGGTAGGTGACTTCTGAGTTAGCGCACAATGACTATACAGTAGCCTCCCTTAAATGTGGCCTGAACCTAGTCACTTGCTTGTGACTGACCAAATACTGAAAAAGTAATGGCATGTGACTTCTGCTGGTATGTAACAAAAGGCTGTGGCTTTCATCTTTGTAGCAGATTCTCTCTATTGCCTTCTGGACTACATACACTGATAAAGCAAGCTGCCATACTGGAGAGAACCACATGGCAAAGAACTGAGGGTGCCTTTTGTCTAAGAGCCTCTAAGGAACTGATGTCTTCAGTCCAATACTTGGATGATCCCAGTCCAGCCTTCGGATGAGACTCTAACCCTGGCCAATACCTTGACAGCAGTCTTGTGATAGATCCTTAAATAAAAGACCCAGATAAACCATTCTCAGATTTCTGAGCCATAGAAACTGAAATAATCAATGTGTATGATTTTAAGATGCTGATTTTTGTGGTAATTTTTATGCAAAAGTAGATGACTGACATACCTAAAACAGAAACTCCAACACACATTAGGCTTTGTGTTTAGCATACTTTTCTAGTAACTAGGGAAAGCTAAATAAGGGGACATCAGATAAAAATTGAAATTGAGTTTTAGAAACTCAATCCTCAGTCCCTCAAAAGGCCACATGAGGGTTTTGTTTTTATGTTGTTGTTGTTGTTGTTGTTCATCTATCTAGCACCTATTCTCTCTTTCCATTTCTCTTCTTTGTCTCTTCGTTCTCAGATATAATTTTAGCTCTTTCCATCTACTACTACTAGCTTATTTCAAAGCTTTTTTTTTTAATATACAAGCTAATTAGAAGCTTTCCTACAAATGGGCATCACAAAAACAGAATCCACCTTCTCTACTGTTAATTTATTTATTCAACAATCATCCATTAAATCCCTAGTAACCACCAAGGCAGTATTCTCTAAAGTGGGTATACAGTGATAAGGTTAAAAGACTTGGTCAATGCTCACATTGAGCTCATGGTCAGGTTGCTGGTAACAAACATTAAACAGTGCTTGGAAGTGCTGATATTTCTTTTTTTTAATCCTGGAGAATTATTATCTTTTAAAATAGGATTTTGGTTGAGATTCAAAGAGTGTCAAGGAGTAAGGGAGGGACACCTTAAACAGAAGCTCTACAGGGGAAAGATTATACATAGATGCTGTAAGGTAGGTCACAGGTTGGGGTATTCTAAGAAATAAAGGTGGACAGTTAGCTTAACCAACAGTGAGAAAGAGCAAGAGCTTTAATACCATAGAGAGATACCACCTCACACCAGTCAGAAAGGCTAAAATTAACCAGTCAGGAAATGACAGATGTTGGCGAAGATGTGGAGAAAGGTGAGCTCTCATACGCTATTGGTGGCAATGCAAAATGGTGCAACAACTCTGGAAAACAGGATGGAGGTTACTCAAAAAGTTGAAAATAGAACTAACCTATGATCAAAGAGTCTCCCTACTGGGTATTCCCTAAAGATTCAAATGTAGTGGAGAAAGGTAAGATGGCAGAGGAGTAGCAGACTGATACGACATCAGGTCCCAGGAATTCAGCTAGATAGTTATCAAACTGTTCCAAACACCTACAAACTTAACAGGAGATAAAAGAGAAGAAGAGCAGCAATTCTAGGAACAGAAAATCAATGACTTTCTGGATGGTGGACATGTGGAGAAGTGCATCTGAAGCGATGAGAAGATAGGTCACAGGTGGAGGGACAGCTTCCGGCAAGCAGTGGAGCAGCGGAGCACAAATTCAGAACTTTTAGAAGTTTGCTCTACTGAGGGACATCACTCCAGAGGCTAAGCAGGGGTGGAGCCTTCGCAGGGACAGTGTGGTCTCAGGTCCCGCGGGGTCCCATAAAGATCAGGGGTGTCTGAGTGTGGCAGAGCTCCCAGGTATCGGAGTGGGGAAGCCAACTACAGAGACAGAGCCGAGGACTGAGCTTTCAGTTCAGGGTTACCTTAAACTGTGACCCAAGGCACAGTCGGGCCACTGCTCTTTAAGCAGGGAATCCACAGTGGAAGATCAGGGGAGACTCACCTTCCTCCTCGGGGAAGAGCAGCACTACAGCAATCTGCTGGGTTTGGAGACTCCAAATGGGGCTGTGCACCAGAGATAGAAACACTTGGTCACAGGCCAGGTGAGCACAAAGTGCAGCCAGAGATCAGGAAGGCAGGAGTGATTGACTGCTTATCTCTGAGGGCACACAGAGGAGTGGGGCCCCGAACTCTCGGCTCCTCTGGGCCAGAGACTGGGAGGCCTCCATTTTCATTCCCATCCTCCAGAGCTCTACAGAAAGCATTTGGGGAAAAACATTTAAGACTCACAGCAACAGGTCCCTACACCAGGAGATCAGCAAGAACATCCAGCCAAGACCAAGCTCACTGATCAAGGAGAAAAGCGGAACTCCAGAGCTAGGGGAAAGCAACGCATAGAATTCATGGCATTTTCCCCATGATCCTTTAGACTTGCAAAGTTAATTTTTTTAATATTATTTTTCTTATTCCATTTTTTTAACTTTTCCTCCCTCCTCCTTTAACCTTTTTGAACTAGTTTATCCTAACAATACCTTTTTTTAAAAAAATCTTTTTAAACCTTCATTGTTATAGTCATATTATATCCCTTCATTGTATTTAAACTTATTTTTATGTACACATATAAGGGTTTTTGTTTGTTTGTTTTTCTAAAAAATTTTGGGATACAATTTCTTCTAATCAAAGTATGCCCTAAATCTAGCACATAATTTGTTCTAGTCTCCAGCCTGAGCACATTCTCTCCTCCTATTTTTTATTTTTTCCAACAAACATATCAATTCCTTTTTTAGGATTTTTTTATTAATTTTCATCTTCACAGTCATATTCCATCACTTCATCGTGTTTACAAATATATATCTATATATATATATATAGATAGATAGATATAAAGTTTTTCTTCCCTTAAATATTGAGAGGTAGTTTCTTCTAAGAAACCAATTACACCAAAATCAAGTGAGTGGCTCTGTTCTATTCACCAGTCTAATATATATATTTATATATATTTTTTAAATTTCTTTTTTCTCCCTTTCTTCTCCCCCCAGTTTTGGGTCTATTCTGATTTGGCTAGTGTACATTCTTCGGGGTCTTTGCCACACTTTAGGTATTTTATTCTCTTGGTCATATATTCTTATCTGGATAAAATGACAAGGCAGAAAAACTCACCACAAAAACAAAACAAAACAAGAGGCAGTACCGACGGCTAGGGACCTAAGTAATACAGACAATGGTAACATGTCACAACTAGATTCAGAATGATGATTCTCAAGGAGATACCTAGGCTCAAAAAGGCATGGAAGAGATTAGAGAAACCCTTTCTGGAGGAAAAAAAAAATCCCTTTCTAGAGAAATAAAATAACTAAAATCTAACCAAGTTGAAATCAAAAAAGCTATTAATGAGGTGGAATTAAAAATGGAGGCTCTTACTGTTAGGATAAATGAGGCAGAAGAGAGAATTAGTGATACAGAAGATCAAATGACAGAGAATAAAGAAGCTGAGCAAAAGAGAGACAAAAATCTACTGGACCACAAGGGAAGAATTTGAGAGATAAGTGATACTATAAGACAAAACAACATTAGAATAATTGGGATTCCAGAAGAAGATGAGAGAGGGGAGCAGAAGGTATATTGGAGAGAATTATTGTAGAGAATTTCCCTAACATGGCAAAGGGAACAAGCATCAAAATCCAGAAGGCACAGAGAACCCCCCTCAAAATTAATAAAAATAGGTCCACACCCTCTCATCTAATAGTAAACCTCCAAGTCTCAGTGACAAGGAGAAAATCCTGAAAGCAGCTCAGGACAAGAAGTCTGCAACATAAAATGGTAGAAATATTAGATTGGCAGCAGACCTATCCACAGAGATCTGGCAGTCTAGAAAGAACTGGCATGATATACTCAGAGAACTAAATGAGAAAAACATGCAGCCAAGAAAACTATATCCATCAAGGCTGTCATTGAAAAGAGGAGAGATAAAAGCTTCCAGAACAAACAAAAACTAAAAGAATTTGCAAACACCAAACCAGCCCTTCAGGAAATATTGAAAGGGGTTCTCTAAGCAAAGAGAGAACCTAAAAGTAGTAGACCAGAAAGGAACAGAGACAATATACAGTAATAGTCACCTTACAGGCAATACAATGGCACTAAATTCATATCTTTCAATGGTTACCCTGAATGTAAATGGGCTAAATGCCCTAATCAAAAGACACAGGGTATCAAAATGAATTAAAAAAACAAAACCCATCAATATGTTGTCTACAAGAAACTCATTTTAGACCCCAAAACACCTCCAGATTTAAAGTGAGGGGGTGGAAAACAATTTACCATGCTAATGGACATCAAAAGAAACCTGGGGTGGAAATCCTTATATCAGGTAAATTAGATTTTAAGCCAAAGACTATAATAAGAGATGAGGAAGGACACTATATCATACTCAAAAGGTCTGTCCAACAAGAAAATCTAACAATTTTAAATATCTATGCCCCAACATAGGAGGAGCCAGTTATATAAACCAATTAATAACAAAACCAAGGGAACACACTGTCAATAATACAATAACAGTAGGGGACCTTAACACCCCCTCACTGAAATGGACAGATCATCGAAGCAAAAGATCAACAAGGAAGTAAAGGCCTTAAATGACACAATGGACCAGATGGACATCACAGATATATTCAGAACATTCCATTCCAAAGCAACAGAATACATATCTTCTCTTGTGCACATGGAACATTCTCCAGAATAGATCACATCCTGGGTCACAAATCAGGTCTCAACCAGTACCAAAAGAAAGGGATCATTCCCTGCATATTTTCAGACCACAATGGTTTGAAACTAGAACTCAACCACAAGTGGAAAGTTGGAAAGAACTCAAATACACGGAGGCTAAAGAGCATCCTACTAAAGAATGAATGGGTCAACCAGGAAATTAAAGAATTGAAAGATTTCATGGAAACAGATGATAATGAAAACACGACTGTTCAAAATCTATAGGACACAGCAAAGCAGTCCTGAGAGGAAAGTATATAGCCACACAAGCCTTTCTCAAGAAACAAGAAAGGTCTGAAGTACAAAATCTAACCTGACAGCTAAAGGAGCTGGAGAAAGAACAGCAAAGAAAACCTAAACCCAGGGTGCCTGGGTGGCTCAGAGGGTTAAAGCCTCTGCCTTCGGCTCAGGTCATGATCTCAGGGTCCTGGGATGGAGCCCCGCATCGGGCTCTCTGCTCAGCAGGGAGCCTGCTTCCTCCTCTCTCTCTGCCTGTCTCTCTGCCTACTTGTGATCTCTGTCTGTCAAATAAATAAATAAAATCTTTAAAAAAAAAACACAAGGAAGAAAGAAAGCCTAAATCCAGCAGGAGAAGAGAAATCATAAGGATCAGAGCAGAGATCAATGAAATAGAAGCCAAAAGAACAGTAGAACAGATCAACAAAACTAGGAGCTGGTTCTTTGAAAGAGTTAATAAGATTGATAAACTCCTGGCCAGACTTATCAAAAAGAAAAGAGAAAGGACCCAAATTATAAAATCATGAATGAAAGAGGAGAGATCACAACCAACACCAAAGAAACACAAACAATTAAGAGAACATATATGAGCAATGATACATCGGGAAATTTGACTATCTGGAAGAAATGAATGCATTCCTAGAGACATATAAACTACCAAAACTGAGACAGGAAGAAATAGAAAACTTGAACATACCAAATCTCCCATCAAACAAGAGCCCAGGGCTAGACAGCTTCCCAGGAGAATTCTACCAAACATTTAAAGAAGAATTAATACCTATTCTCCTGAAACTGTTCCAAAAAATAGAAATGGAAGGAAAACTGCCAAACTCATTTTATGAGGCCAGCATTACTTTGATCCCAAAACCAAAGACCCCACTAAAAAGGAGAATTACAGACCAATGTCCTTGATGAACACAGATGCAAAAATTCTCACCAAAATACTAGCCAATAGGATCCAACAGTACATTAAAAGGATTATTCACCACGGCCATGTGGGATTTATTCCTGGGCTGCAAGGTTGCTTCAACATTCACAAATGATTCAATGTGTTACAATATGATAATAAAAAGAAGAACAAGAACCCTATGATACTCTCAATAGATCCTGAAAAAGCATTTGACAAAGTACAGCATCCTTTCTTGATCAAAACTCTTCAAAGTATAGGGATGGGGGTACATACATCAATATCATCAAAACCACCTATGAGAAACTCACAGTGAATATCATTCTCAATGGGGTAAAACTGAGAGCTTTTCCCCCAAAGTCAGGAACACAGCAGGGATGTCCACTATCACCACTGCTTTTCAACATAGTACTAGAAGTCCTAACCTTAGCAATCAGACAACAAAAAGAAATTAAAGGCATCTGAAACAGCAAAGAATTCAAATTCTCGCTTTTTGTAGATGATATGATACTTATGTGGAAAACCCAATAGACTCCACTCCAAATCTGCTAGAACTCATACAGGAATTCAGTAGTGTCAGGATATACAAACAATTCACAGAAATCAGTTGCATTTCTATACACCAACAACAAGACAGAAGAAAGAGAAATTAAGGAGTCAATCTCATTTACAGTTGAACCAAAAATGGTAAGATATCTAGAAATAAACTTAACCAAAAATGCAAAGAATCTGTACTCAGAAAACTATAACGTATTCATGGAAGAAATTGAGGAAGACACAAAGAAATGGAAAAACGTTCCTTGCTCATGGATTGGAAGATAAAAATATTGTGAAAATGTCTGTGCTACCTAAAGCAATCTATTCATTTAATGAAATCCCTATCAAAATACCATCAATTTTTTTCAAAGAAATAGAACAAATAATCCTAAAATTTATATGGAACGAGAAAAGACCCCGAATAGCCAGAGGAATGTTGAAAAAGAAAGCCAAAGTTGGTGGCATCACCATTCCAGACTTCAAGGTCTATTATAAAGATGTCATCATCAAGACAGTATGGTACTGGCACAAAAACAGATACATAGATCAATGAAACAGAATAGAGAGCCCAGAAATAGGCCCTCAACTCTATGGTCAACTAATCTTTGACAAAGAAGGAAAGAACGACCAGTGGAAAAAAGGCAGTCTCCTCAACAAACGGTATTGGGAAAAAGGGACAGCCACATACAGAAAAATGAAACTGGACCATTTCCTTACACCACACACAAAAACAGACTCAAAATGGATGAAGGACCTCAATGTGAGACAGGAATCCATCAAAATTCTTGAGGAGAACACAGGCAGCAACCTCTTTGACCTCAGCCACAGCAACTTCTTCCTGGAAACATTGCCAAAGGCAAGGGAAGCAAGGGCAAAAATGAGCTATTGGGACTTCATCAAGATCAAAAGCTTTTCCATAGCAAAGGAAACCATCAACAAAACCAAAAGACAACTGACAGAATGGAAGAAGATATTCACAAATGACGTATCAGATAAAAGGCTAGTATCCAAAATCTATAAAGAACTTATCAAACTCAACAGCCAAAGAACAAATAATCCAATCAAGAAATGGGCAGAGGGCATGAACAGACATTTCTGCAAAGAAGACATCTAGATGGCCAACAGACACATGAAAAAGTGCTCCACATCACTCAGCATCAGGGAAATATAAATCAAAACCACAATGAGATACCACCTCCCACCAGTCAGAATGGCTAAAATTAACAAGTCAGGGAATGACAGATGTTGGAGAGGATGCAGAGAAAGGGGAACCCTCCTACACTGTTGGTGGGAATGCAAGCTGGTGCAACCACTCCAGAAAACAGCATGGAAGTTCCTCAGAAAGTTTAAAATAGAGCTTCCCTACAACCCAGCAATCACACTACTGGATATTTACCTGAAAGATACAAATGTAGTGATCCGAAGGGCCTTTGCACCCGAATGTTTATAGCAGCAATGTCCACAATAGCCAAACTATGGAAAGAACCTAGATGTCCATCAACAGATGAATGAATAAAGAAGATGTGGTATATATATATATATATATAGTAATACTATGCAGCCATCAAAAGAAATGAAATCTTGCCATTTGCAACAATGTGGATGGAACTATAGGTTATTATGCTGAGCAAAATAAGTCAAAATCAGAGAAAGACAATTATCATATGATCTTCCTGATATGAGGAGTTGGAGAGGTAGAGTGGGGAGCTGGGGGAGTAGGGAAGGAAAAAATGAAACAAGATGGGATCAGAAGGGAAACAAACCATAAGAGACTCTTAATCTCACAAAACAAACTGAGGGCTGCTTGGGGGAGTAGGGGTAAGGAGAAGGTTGTTGCGTTATGGTCATTGGAGAAGGTATGTGATATGGTGAGTACTGTGAAATGTGTAAGCCCTATAATTCACAGACCTGTACCCCTGGGGCAAATAATATATTATATGTTAATAAAAATAATTTTTAAAAAAGAAAAAAGATTCAAATGTAGTGCTCCAAATGGGCACACGCACCCAAATGTTTATAGCAGCCATGTCCACAATAGCCAAACTACGGAAAGAGCCTAGATGTCCATCAACAGATGAATGGATAAAGAAGATGTGGTGTATACACACACACACACACACACACACACACACACATATACATATAATGGAATACTATGCAGCCATCAAAAAAAGAAATCTTGCCATTTGCAATGACGTGGATGGAACTAGAGGGTATTATGCTAAGCGAAGTAAGTCAATTAGAGAAAGATAATTATCGTATGATCTCTCTGATATGAGGAATTTGAAAGGCAGGGCAGGGGTTGTGGGGGGTAGTGAAGGAAAAAATGAAACAAGATGGGATTGGGAGGGAGACAAACCATAAGTGACTCTTAATCTCAGGAAACAAACCAAGGGTTGCTTAGGTGTGGGGTGTGGGATAGGGTGGCTGGGTTACAGACATTGGGGAGGGTATGTACTATGGTGAGTGCTGTGAATTGTGTAAGACTGATGATTCACAGACCTGTACCCTTGGGGCAAATAATACATTATATGTTAATAAAAATTTAAAATTGAAATTAAAATTAAAATTAAAAAATATATAAAATTTTATTGGATCCCCCTCCCCTCACCAAAATGAGATGCTTGTAATGAATTTCAAGTATCATGGAGGGAACTGGGAAGTTAATACACAATCCCCCCAAAATAAAAAATAGATAAATAAAATAAAATAAAATGAAACTGGAGAAGTAAGCAGAATTCAACATAGCCAAGCTTCTACAACTGACGGTAAGGAGATTTCATATGTTTCTATGTACAGTGGGAAGCCACTGAAGGACTTAAGGGAAGAAAGGCAATATTTGATTTACCTTTTTTTAAAGAATCACTCCATCTACTGTGTGAAGAATGGATTGGAAGAGATGTAATAAGCAAGTACATGGACCGGTTAAAGGACAACTAAAATAGATAAAAGAGAGAATTTTATGTGATAGGTAAGAGACTAGAAGTAGAATTGGAAAAAGATAGACAAGTTCTAAGATACCAGTGGAATCAACTAGTTTGGTGGGGGAGACTAAGGAATCAAAGATAACTCCCAGATTTCCAAACAATCCAGAAGGCAGCTGTGATTATATATAGCAAGTGCTTTGATAGATAGGAACATGGAGCTCTTTCAGAGAAAAGAAGTTCCCAGTGGCACCCCATGTTGGTATTTGGTCTTTTTTCAAACATTTTCTTGAAAATACTTGATTTTTTTATTGCATCAAACACTGCGGTGCTACATCATTGCTGTTCTTTATTCCTATGTTACGTAAAGAGATGGTCAACAATTTTGGCTTTAATTATTTACATTATATCTTGTTGCTCTCTCATGTGCAGTGAAGCAATATGACATAATTTGTCAAGAAAAGAGAATCACAGAAAGGGTCAAGTACCACAGATGTTCCAAAGAGAGCTTCTGCCCAGCACATCGCAAAGCTGTTATTTGGCACTTTTTATGTGCTAAGCAGCTGACTAACATCACTGCTGAATCTTCAAAAAACTTCTTTCAGGGCAGGTACATTTGGCATTTATAGGAAAAGAGAGACTAAATGACAAATGTCCAAAGAGAGGGAGGAATCAACCTCAAAGCTAGAGAAAGCCCTCAGAGTATTTTAATCTTAATTACATGTTCAGCATTTTTTACGAAGAAACTTAACATGACTAATCGATGCCTGTGAAGTGGTTGAAATTCAGGGAGGGGTTTGGAGAGAATGGGCTAGAAAGATGCTGTGGGAGGAAACTTATCTCTATTTAGTGGTAATTGTTCACCAGGCCCTGTGCTGTGCAACCTCATTTCTTATTAGCCAACTGTAAGATCTTTCAGGAAAAAGTAGAATAGAACTGAACCGGCTCGACAAAACAGATGATACTCTGCTTATTAATCAAGAGGAAAAGGAAGAAACAGTCTACTGGCAGAGCAGTATTGATGCTTTGAAAATAGGGCTATGAAGAAATTTCATTGTTGCAAAAAAAAAAAAAAAAAGGAGTATAAAGGAACATGAACGAGTATGTAGGAAATCTGACATCAGAATTCATCCAGGCTGAAATACAAAGAACAGCCTACTTTTCCCTCCTGCATCCTGAGTGTATTGTTATCCTAACTTCAGTGAGTTAGTGTTTATTAAAAACTCTCACTTATTAAAAATGCTTGTTTCATTGTGCTATGCCCAGAGACTATTCTGCCAGGTCATGTCTGAGTCAAGGCTCAAGACTCCGGGTTTACAGAAAGCTTGAGGGGATTTCCATATAGAAAGAGTGCTAGGTTGCTTTTAACCTTTTTGCTGGGTACACGGCCCAAGGAGTGCAGCTGCCTGCCTAGGTGATGTCTGCCCTCCCTGCTTCCTTCTGTCAGCCTTATCCTTGTTGCGTGCATCTGGGTGGACTGGTTCCAAGCCTCATGCACAATCACTTAAAAAGAGTTGTCCATGTTACTTCCCTTGTGAAGCATCTCTTGAGTTCCTCCAAGCGAAATGAGTTCCTTCGTGCCTCCAATGTGCTCTAATACTTTTATTATAGCATTTGTCAAATTATATTATAATTCTCTTCTTAACGTGAGTCATTCCCCTATCAAAATGCGAGCAACCTGAATGCGGCTAGTTCATTTTTGTATCTCTAGCACCTGGCACACCTCTTGGCACAAAGTAGGTACTGAATGAAATGCTTATGTGTGAAAGAATGAAAGTACAAAAGGATGATAAAATTATGGCACCTCAGGTCACATGGGCACCTAGCCAATGAGCAGCTATGTGGCTTAGCCAGATGAAAGGATATATCCTTTATGGCTGCTCGGGCTGCCATAACAAAATACCACATACTGGGTACTTAAACAACAGACATTTATTCCTCATAGTCTGGAGACTGGAATTCCAAGATCAAAGTGCCTGGAAGGGAAGTTTCATTCTGAGTCCTCTGCTCTTGATGTAGGCTGCTACCAGCATCCAGTGTGCTCACATGACCTCTTCTTTGGGCGCGTTCAGAGTGAGAGAGAGAAAGAGAGAGAGAAAGTTCTCTGGCGTCTCTTCTGATAAGGGAGCTAATCTCATCATGAGGACCCCACCCTCATGATCTCATCTAATCCTAATTACCTCCCAAAGACCCATTTCCAAATACCATCATATTGAGGTTTAGGGCTCCAACATATGAATTTTAGGAACGCACAACATTCAGTCCAAAACAAATGGTAATAAACGGTCTGAGGCTCGCCTTCTAGCTCAAGCTTCTTCTCTTAGTATTAAACCTCTTGGACTCGCAGATTCTGCAGCTGTAAAATGAGGAGGTACTTTCCCATCACAGTTACTCTAGTTGAGGAAATATCCTGAAAGTGCTCTAAAAATGGTAAATCATTATACACAGTGTAGTTACTACCAGGTACTCTTTAATTTGGAGGCTGCTGCAGTCTGCAAGGAACTAAATTGCTGGTAGTCCCACACAGAAACTCAGCAGGCCTGGTGACCGCTCAAGTCTGCATTTTCTCTCTTTGGCTGCTTAGAAATTTTTGCCATGCTGTAATTTTTATTAATTTATTGAATAATTTGATAAACATGATTCAATCTGTTCAAATAATTGTCATTAGCTTTGTTTGTAGGCAAACTCTTTAATGAGAATGCTGAGGGACATTCTGTGCATTGCATTAGCTTTTATTTGTACTTTTGGCAGTCACAACACATGGTTTGTTCCTTCTTGCAGGGCTTAAAGTGAGCTAAAACCTCATCCATCACTTCATTGGTATGCCAAAATCCACACTCTTTCTACTTTCTGGAAGGAAGTTGATACCATGGTATCATTCTCAGCTTTATGCTGTATAGCGGATGACAAAAAGGACATATAACCCTGGAGGGTGAAAGATGGAGGAGGGAAAAGGATTGGCTCCTCATCACCCTGCGTTAGCTTATTGGCCAGGTAAGGAACTAGTCCCCTTGGAAAACAGTGAAGAGGGAAAGGAGGAGAGAGCAAGTCATTAAGTTGCAAGGAGGTCTCCTATGGCAGCCATGACAATTGGATGGGCTGATGAGTGGAGGGGGCAAGAGAAAAAATGAGAAGACTGAGGTGATTACAGGAAGGACACTGTAAGAAAATCTCTGTTATTCATGACTGATAAGGTGTAGCTGCCCACTTCCTTGAAATGTCAGGGATTTTCCTCTTGCTTTCTCATGGTACAAACTAATACTCTTTTCCTTTGACCACTCTCTGTTGTAAGTTGTACACGGAGAAAGAGAAATGATATGTTGGGGAAAAGTTATACAAAATATCTCCAATTTTATCATCTCTGCACACAGTATATCCTGTCAATCTTGCTCTGAGATTGTTCATTCGAGATATAACATTTTGAGCTCAAGTGAGAGAGGGAAAGCCAGTACAATGAGCACTCCTGCATCTCAAAAATAAAAACAATGATGACCACAGACCCACAGGCCTGGCCACGTGAAAATGCCACATACACAGATGGAAGCAAATGCCCCCTAAAGACTTCTTGTTGACTGCTTCATTTGCCATTTCCTTTTTTATCCAAAGTTATCCCATGATCTGTATTTTTGCCTGCTCTCAGACAAACAAAATGGCAGTGACAGGAATGGGGAAGAAATGGAACAAAAGCTTTTTCAAAGCAAGATCCCAGTTAAAATGTTAAGGCGAAAGACATAATTATACGTTCAGGACTTTTAACTATTTTCATAAATTTCATGTCTACATGAAGCACTGGAAAAGCAAGATTTCCTAATTTGGGAGAAATCTATTCCAAATTTAACCTGCCCTTGCTTGGTATTCTATACCTGAGGTTTTTTGTTTTTTTTTTTTTTTTTTTAAACAATTAAAAACTAGAAAGAAGATGGCATTATTATCCTGATTAGAACTATTGCCATTTAAAAATAATATCATAATTTCAAGAGGTTGTGAGATTATTTCCAAGTCTATCTCCTTTCTTTTCTTCTGTCTCTAGTCTACATTTTCCTATCTGCATATGTCTCAGAGCATTTATTTTCCAGAATAACTGAGAGCTGCAGTTAATCACTGGAGTACCACAATAGCCCCTCTATGAGTTGCTTCTCCTTGTCCTCAGCTTGACTCTTCTTCTGGTCTCTGATCTTTGAGATAAATCCTCTTCTCTTCAGTTGTTATCCTGTTGAGTTCTGTGGTTCTTACAATATTGAAATACAGAACACTGTATACCTTACCTCTATTAAAAAAAAAAAAAGTCATTCAGACACTTGTAACAGTACAGCAGGACTTTACTCAGGGAGACACCTGCCATGATAGGTAAAGGACTACCACAAAGGGGTTTTGTGGTAGGGGAGAGATGTTAGGTGGAATGTCAAATACAAGAAAGAAAAAGGGGAAGTTATCGCCAAGGAGAAGAGTGGAGGAAGTCAGTAGATGAAAAAATAAGAGGGTAAGATGATTCTTTGCTAAACTAATCTAATGGGATTCTTCTGGCTGAAGGTGGTAGGCTACGATAATTAGATACTACCTGGCAGGGATTGGAGGCAGGGGCAGGGTAGAAGATGAGAACCCAGTCAGTTATCGAGGGTGATCAGATGTCTAGAGTGGGGGTGATTCTGCTTAAACCAACTTGACAGGATTCCTGCTAAAACTGGACTCAACGAGGATGTAGACAGAAGCTGAAGTTCCAGCCTAGCGGAGCAGAGGGCTCCGAGGAGCCTAACTAAAGTTTGACCAAGGAGAAAATGTTTGTCAACTTCTAGGATTTAGAGCAGGTACTTAGTAAAACTACAGGCAGAGGGGCAAAGAAAAGCAGTTTCAATTTCCATACGCGTGTCTGACAAGGAAGACATTTGTCACACCACCATGATGCAACAAGCTAACTCATGAAAGTGGCATTGGAAGCACACTGACAAGTATCCATGCGCTTTTGCTGACCGACTGCCACTTACATAGGGGATACATTAGATCTGTGTGAGCTGATCACATCCTGACCACCGCCTGCACTATCAACTAAAGTAAGCGAAGTCGTGTTTTTACTATACTATTTATTTTCCATGATTTTCTTTATTTTTTAAATTACTCATCCAACAAAAGTAACTAAAGCATCTACTATGTGTCACACACATTTTTACAATTTAGAAAAAGAAATATTAATGGTCTACACTTTCAGGAAACTCACATAAACTGGTTAATCCAGTTCAGAGAAAGTGTATGCATAGATATTATTTTAAAGACATCATGGAATTACCTTTAGAAACTTAGCACAGTGTCTTTTAATAGATATGGATAGGAGTAGTTTTAATCGTGACAAATAAAAATGAGATCAGTAGTCTATTACCAATATAGAAGCAAGTTCATCTGTCTTTTGGAATCACATGACAAGTTAATACCTTCATTATTAAAACCCTACTCTTGAAGTAGGCATTAAGTTTTGTGTTATTGTTGTTTTTTTTTTTAATTTAACTTTAGGCTTTTGAGAAATACCACCTCCATTCTCTAACACAAATGCTTCTTCATCTCTAACACTTCTCTAGGAGGACCATCTATATTCATTCCATGATCCACTTAATATGTATTTCTAGAGGACCCATGAAATGCCAGATTCTGTGTGGAAAGGCAGAATGAAAGTGTGGGCAGGGATTACATAAAAGGAAGAGTAAGGGATGAGATGGGTATTCCACACGGAGCGAAGAATGTAGACAGACTCCCAGGAGTGAAATGCAGCACACCCCTCCTCTGAAGAGCTGCGAGGGCCTCATTACAGGTAGCAGAGACTGTCAGGGAGTAAGAGTTGAATATGAAGGGAAAGCAAAGGCCACATGATAGAGCATGTTGTACGTCATGCTAAAAACCAAGACAGCGGATGGGAGGGCCGGAGATACAGGGAATTGTCTACCACAAATAGCCAAGGGAAAAAAGAAACTAATTAAATTGTGGAGATGAAGGGAAGGAAAAGGATTGGAGAAATGTTAAGGACACAGAAAAGATGTATCATGAGGAATGATCTGATTGCGGGGGAGAAGGTGTTGGGAAGCAAGTAGGGAAAATGAAGAATGCAGCCGTGGTATCAGGCCTAGAAGAGAGGCATGATAACGGTGCCATTGTCTGAGATACAATCTGTAGGAGGCACCACTGAGGGGAGGGGCACCGGGAGATAAGGGAGTCAATCTGGGCCATGCTGTGTTGGAGGCTCCTATACCACATCGTGTGGACAAGGCCACCAGAAACAGGAATATCGATCTCAAAAGTGCATGCAAAACTGAATAAAAGACATCCCAAATCAGACATTTAGGGTACAAAGAGAATATGAAGCAAAATTCCTTAAATACGATCTGAAATGTATACTGTTCAATTATTCAAAGTTACACTTTCCAGAAATTGATAAACCATGATCCACGTATAATAACTGCAGTTTTAGTTGCTCACATCCATTCATTTGGGTTTAGATGCTACACTCGGAACACTGAACAAGATGTAATCCTATTAAGTCTCTGCTCTCAAACTCAAGATGCACAGAAATGCCTTGGGAAATGCTACTTCTGGCACAGGAACAGGGCAGGCCTTCCCTCACTCTCCCATGAGATACAATTAGACTTTACAGAAACACTCCTAGAACCAGATTAGTTAGTGCCAGAGAATGAATATTTGTGTCCTTTCAAAAGTCGTATGTTGAAATTCAATCCTAAGGGAGCTCATATTTGAGGTGGGGCTTCTGGGGGGTAATCAGGTTGTGAAGGCAGGACTCGAATGTATGGGATTCCTGCACTTACGAAAGAGACTCCAGAGAAGATCGTCAACCTTTCTGCTCCGTGAGGACAGAGCAATGTAGCCATTTAGGAACCAGGAAGTAGCTCTCATCTGACGCCAACCAACTGGCACCTTGATTTTGGACTTTCCACCCTCTAGAACTGAGCAATATTCTGTCATTTGTTATATTCTATTCTATCATTTATCATCTATATTTTGTTACAGCAGCTAGAAGAGGCTAAGAGGGTGAGGTTCAGATTTCTGCTTCACGACTTACTAGCTGGATATGATTGGAAAGTTTTTTAAATATTTTGTGTGGCCTGTTTTTTTCCCCCTCCTAAGATTGTTTTTGTTTTTGTTTTGTGTTTCTCATAGGGCTGTTATGAAGATTAAAACAACTTGGGGGGCACCTGGGTGGCTCAGTGGGTTTAAGCCTCTGCCTTCAGCTCAGGTCATGATCTCAGGGTCCTGGGATCGAGCCCCGCATCAGGCTCCCTGCTGAGCAGAGAGCCTGATTCCTCCTCCCTCTCTGCCTGCCTCTCTGTCTACTTGTGATCTCTGTCTGTCAAATAAATAAATAAAATCTTTAAAAAAAAAAAAAAAAAACTTGGACTAGTCCCCGGCACATAGCAAATGAAATAAAAAGTGTCGGCCATTACTGGTGCTACCCAGGGGCCAACAAGCCAGAGAAATTAGAGCCTTATTTGTCTGCTAATTATTGTTTTTATCTGCTTTTTTACTTATGTGGGGACATTGAGAAAGACTGGTTACGCTGGCAAAAGTCAAAGATAAGTAGTAATCAAACAAGACTGTTGATCCTTCTGTGTTTGTATCTCCTGACACCTCATACGGCTAGCCTCAAGTTCCCTCTGTATACAACTGTGGATTCAATGTGAGTTGTTAGGAGACACTCAGAAATATCTGTTAAGTAAATGCAAGAATGAATGGCACGCTCAGAGAAGCAGGCATGAAGATCAGAATGAGCACAGCATCTTCAGCTGGTCCAGGATACGAGACTAAAGGCAGAGTTGTAGAAATGGGGACTGGAAATTCCAGGGACCAATGCACTAAAAGAAATTAGGTTCAGGAAAAAAAAAAAAAAGGCAGATAAGTAGAGAGCAATATAGTACAGTCTACACACTTGAGAAAAGTGCTTACAGTTCAAGAAGCAAACTTAACCCCAAAGCATGTTCCACCTGTGACTTGGGAGGCAGAGAGAATGAGAGAAGAGAAAGAAAATATCTCCTGAAAAAAGCACATGAAGAAGAAACTTAACACATATCCTTTGCTGACTTTGTATAATTGCCTGCCAGCAGGTGCTAGGCTAGTAGACTGTGAATCATAATTGAAACTGAAAAAATTAATTATAAAATTTTGAGCAATTTAATTTCTAATATTATACCATGAAACAGGAAGCATTATGAAAGACTCCCGTTAAGGGAATAAACGAGAAGAATAAATGCTACATCATCAGGTGATTCACGCTGGAGTCAGGTTCTATAGCTATGCACTAAACATGGAGCCTCTCCACGTACCACAATTCTCGTAAAAATCAATAACGATTGTCTAATGTAAATTACTAATCATGAGGGTCACTATTGAAAAAGGTGGACTCGTCTGCTCTGCAAGCCATGCTGATCCAAACACAGATGCACTCTGTCATTTCAAGCACGCCAGACTTACTGACTTCGTTCAACACCCACAGGAGCTGAGCACTTTGTTGCTTTGGATGGTACTCATCTTCTCTATTCGGTTTCTTCTTTGTTCTCTTCCGCAAACAGTGGTGAAATATGATTCATTCTATTCCAAAAGGACCCCTTCAGTTACGGCACAGGTCCAGAATGCAAGTATGGCACTGGCTCTGGGAAATGAGCTTGCTGTGGTCTAGCATGAGCTAATGCTACCTATATCATTCAAAATGACTGGCTCACAGACATGGATGTGGTGGCTCCAATTAACCTGTTCCATAAATACATTTTAGTGAAGTCAGACCAAAGAGATTAATGGATTTCAATTTGGAAATATTATTTGAAATTGACTGGCCCTGGGATAGATTAGAAATACTGCAATTGACCACAAGCACAGTCATGAACTAATTATTAAACTGGCAATGTAATAAACGAGAAACTATTCCTACTTTCCATTCCATCATCTATTGAAAGCCACAGCAGAAGCATAACAAGCTATGCGTGTACTGGGGGGAATAAAGAGGAGGCAACAATGTCTCGATATATGTATTTTGTAAAAGATTTATAAGCATTACAACCCCATAGTGATTCCAAGGTGGAAATGACCTGGAAAGATTCTTATTAATTTAGATTCTTCTTAGTTATCATGTTTTGAAAATGCATTGAATAGGTATATTGGATATTTGTTTCATAAAGGACACTGAATATTCAAGAAGCGTGAAAACTGACCTTCAATTTACTAATGGTCTGTCCATATAATCATGGAATGGCTAGGTATGATTAAATGATCTCGTATGAGCAAAAATCTATACTTAGAAAACCTAACAACGGTCCTGGTGCACGTGAGACAGTCCTAATGAACTATAGTAAATTAAATTGACCAAATATTTCAGAAGATTTAGTCACAGAGTTCAAAAATCAAGTAAAATCATACTTCATGGAGTCCAGGGATCACCTAGAAAAGGTATTGGTTCTAATCATTTTATGCTAATGTATTAAAAGAGATTAACTTCACTTGCCTAACATTTCAATTCATCTGATCACAATGAGCCTGACCTCTACCATAGTTACATGAGATCTCCGTGTGCTGCCCTCAAAGGGAATTCTCTCTGTGATTTTCACTTGGTGACAGTCTTAAATAAAAATTATTCTTATGTGATTTTTATTTGACTTCATAAACTCAATTTCTCCCCTCCCAGTCTTAAAATAATTATAGTACTGAACTCTGACAGAAAATTATTGTGAAGGTCATGGAATACCTGGGTTTGTCAGCCAACTCACACTACCTGCGAGTAATTTACTTTGCTGTTTACTAATTTGGAACTGAAAAACTATATAAAGTTCTAAACCCATAAACTACAGATGATATTAAAGTATAGAAGTGATTCACGGTGCCCCCCACCCCGCCCCGCCGTTGGAAATTTCAAGTTAGAAGGCTGAAGATCCCTAAAATTAAGAAACGTCCAAAGAGGGCGCCTGGGTGGCTCAGTGGGTTAAAGCCTCTGCCTTCGGCTCAGGTCATGAACCCAGGGTCCTGGGATCGAGCCCTGCATCGGGCTCTCTGCTCAGCAGGGAGCCTGCTTCCTCCTCTCTCTCTCTGCCTGCTTCTCTGCCTACTTGTGATCTCTATCAAATAAATAAATAAAATCTTAAAAAAAAAAAAGAAAGAAACGTCCAAAGAAATTAAATCAGTCTACATTGTATGTTCCCCTGAATTTATGCCATTTCTGATGTGATGTAGCTATTAATACAAGAAACTGAAGACACTTTGATAAAATCAAATCACTTCTGCTGTATAAAGCAATGGAAAAATCACAGTGAAAAGTCAAAGAAAAAAGCACTAGTACATGCCAATTGTAACAATCTGTTACAATCTGTTTATAATATTAACCATTTCTAGTTTTCAAGTTTATCTAAAGCTGTCATTCTAAACATTTTTTTTTCTGACATTTGTTCGATTCACAGTATGGGGCACTTTCATTAAAATCACATCTACACTGCAGTGTAATACTACTTGTTTTCATTGTCTCCAAGCCATTATCAAGAAAAAAAAAATTCATATCTCACCTTTAGAAATGCATCTAAAATAGTTCAAATAACAAATAGAAATATTAAATGCAAAACTCAAAAGAAAAAAATACACGTCAATACGGCATTTTAAATTGTCTTTCTATTATGGGCTGAATGATGTCACCCCCCAAAAAAGATACTTTGAATTCCCAATCCCCTTTGCCTCAGAATGCCACCTTTTTGGAAATGGGATCATAACAGAAGGAGGCAATTAGGGTGGGTCAAAATCCAATATGATTGGAACCTCATAAAAAGGGGAAATTTGGGCACAGAAGCAGACATACACATGAGAGACAGTTATATGAGAGGGCGTACAGAGAACACCACGTGAAGACAGGGACTGGAGTGATGCACCGAAGTGCCATGGAATGTCAAAGAGTGGCAACACAGCAACAGAAGCTAGCAAGAGGCAAGAAAGGACTTTCCTATGGGTTTCAGAGAGAGCATAGCTCTGCTAACAATAAGCACCTCTTATTCTAACTTCCAACTTATGGCACTTTTTGTTAAAGCAGCCCTAGGAAATGCATACACTTTCCATTATAAAGCTAGGGTCCTTAACACCACTAATTTCCTATAAAGAAGTTTTGTGCTTTCAGGGAATTACATTACACCATTTCTCTATAGTAAAATAGTGAGGTGGAGGCAGGGAGAAAAAGAGGCAAAAATATCACAACACCTAAAAATCATATGAAAACTGGGGCTCCGGGGTGGCTCAGTTGGTTAAGCATCTGACTCCTGGTTTCAGATCAGGTCATGATCTCAAGATCATGGAATAGAGCCCCACATCGGACTCCACACCTAGCCCAGGGTCTACTTAAAACTCTCTCTCCCTCTACCCCTGCCCACGACATGCATGCTCGCTCACTCTCTCTCTCCTCCCCTCTCTCCCAAATAAATTTTTAAAAAAATTAACAATCATGTGAAAACTACATATTAACTTCGTATTTCAGTATAGTAACAGGATGCTTAGCATAAACACATATTAAAACAAGCAATCACATTTAAAAGCACAGATAGATCCAAATTCTAAAATACAATTACCAAGATGAGGTAAAGACTCTAAACCTTAAACTTTCACAAGTTCAAGTTGCCAAGAGAGATGAAGACTTAGGTCACTCCTAGGTAAAGTGATATTTTTTTCTCCCTATTTGAATCTTATCATAGATATTTTTAAAAATAGGAAATCATAATAAATAGACATATATACAAAAATGTTCTACGGAGGCCTAACAAAACTGCCTGCATGAACTTTATCATTTTTAATAGCCTTCCACAAGTAATTTCACAGAGGAGAACTGCCTATTCTTTTCTATCAAAATAAATTTCACATGTTAGCATAACCCTCCTCCCACTTCCTTATAATTTTCATGTTTGTAATAATTATAAGGATGTTCAAGGAGGCTTCTTACATGCCAAATGATCAAAACAAAGCTGGTGTGGAAACTATCATACAAGGATTTAATTCAGACTATCACAAGTCAAGGTCACGCTTGATCCCAGCTCCCAGAGGTGCTAACAGGCAACTTTCAATGGATTCAAATTATGGGCCAGATCATTAAATGAGCTGACTGACTCACTCATTCTTGCTATTAATAAAGAACTCATCTTGGAGATTTTCCGCACGGCTGTATGGATAACCTGAATTTATGTGGACCTCAGCAGTTCAAAGCCTGAATTCATTTTCTTGAAACAAGCAGAATCTGAAGTTTATTAGCATGGAAAAGAGTTCTCTTTTCATTAGATTATTCTGAAGTGCTGTCCATGACATAATATGCCACGCATGTAGAACCTTTAGAATAAAAATTGTGATTGCCACTCAATGGGGGAGTATTTCTAAGATGTGACAGATTTTATAACTGTGAAGAAGGAAATATCTGCCTGTCTGGGTCTCTTAGCCTTTCAAACATGTTCTTTAAATTAAAATTATAGCACATAGGAAACTTCATTACCTGTTTCACTTGCAGATAATTGTTTCTCCTCTTTGAATATGTGCCCTTTTCAGGATAAGTGTTCTGGATTAGACAGAGCTGAGCAAGTGCTAAATGGGATTCTTTTGCTTGCCTGTTGGATGTCCCAAGGCAATTACCTACAGTATTATAAATTAGGTACAAGAAACGTTGACCTACATTTTAATTGTCTTAAGTAATTTTTTTTACTTATGTTTTTAATGAATACAAAAGGGTTAAGTGATTTGAAGCTTCTCCCTGCCAATTTTTCTTTAAAAGGCAGTACAGTAATCAATGGCATGGAATGAAACGGAATCAAATGAAAATGCTAAGTTTAAAAGAAACAATAAAAGATTGGTTCATGGTCCTTAAAACTGTTTAAAAATTGAAAAATGACTCAAGGGTTCATGGTCTTTTTTGATACTCTCATTTACTCATTTTTTCTTCATTTACTCATTTTAATCCATGTATTAAGCAATTATTCTTTTCAGTATTAGTCATATCTAAGTCAATGGGGTGCAAAGATAATCAGCTTCCATCCTCAAATAATTTACTCTTTAATAGTACAAACAAATACAGAGAAATAATTTAATACCTTGTCATTAATGTTGTAAAGGACATACAGAAATGCACAGTGGTGGTACCAAAGAATGGCCTCAGCACTTCAGAGGCAAGATGGCAAGAGAAAAGCATCCAAAGAATAGGACACAGGTGGTTAGCACCTCAAATGATGAGTAAGTCTTCAAGAAGTAGGCAAAAGTAAGGAGAGACATATCAGCAAAAATGAAACATCATGGCATACAAAATGAAACTTCGAAGAGCTTGACATGCTAGGAACATAGGTTGCAAGTAGTTTGTTGGGAGAAGAGAAAGATTATCAGGACAGAGGAAGTGGGTGAAGTCATGGAAAACAGATGCAGAAGAGAGTGGATCTCCTTTTGTTAACAATATGATGGGTTTCATCTAAGGGTCTTGTCAGAACCTACCTAATATTACTTCTATTACTGAAAAATAACTAAGTTTATAGAGAGCCAATGAACGGAGCATTTCTCCACATCCCCTTCTTGCCTAAAATCCCATAAAATTACCAAAAATGTTATTTTAGCTAAATAAATCTATAAGACAAAATAAAAACAAAACAAACAAAACCAAGTGACACTATTGGGTCAGAAACGTAGGAACAGTGATAGAAGGAAAAATATCAAGAGACCATTCTTTGCAGATAGATATATTAGTTTGCTAGGACTGCCACAACATAATAAATACCACAGGCTGAGTGGGTTAAACAACAGAAATTTATTTTCTCACAGTTCTGGAGCCTGGAAAGATCAAGATCAAGGTGTCAGCAGGTTTAGATCTCCTGAGATTTCTTTCCTTAGCTCGCAGATGTCTGCCTTCTCTCTGTGTCTTAACATGACCTTTCCTCTGAGGGCATATTCCTGGTATCTCTTCCTCTCCATATAAGGACAATGGTCATAATGGATTAGGGCACACCCTTAAGACCTTGTTTAATTTTAATTGCCCCTCTGAAAGGTCCTATCTCCAAATACAGTTACAATGTAAGATACTGGGATTTACGATCTCAACATATGAACTTGAAGAACACAAGTCAGTCCATAACATAGAGTCGTACAAGGACTACTAAACCCCACTAAGAGTCAGTGGGTATAAAAAATAGAGCTGGAGTTCGTCCGGAGGCCTGTACTTTCTTTCCTTTCTGCAATCAGTTTGCACAGTGAGCTACTAAGCAGCTGCAAAAAAGCTAATGGAGGAATAAAGGTGCTTAGATCAAAGAGGCCATGATATGAGGACTATTAACCCCCAAGACTCCTAGGAAAGTCCCATTCCCAGAAATCAAGCTTATAATGACAAGGGAAATAGCAGAATACACATAGCTAAAGACTAAATTAATGCACAAAGATAATGAATTCTTCCAGGAATCATTGCAAACATACCTAGAGATAGAAGGTATGAAAGAACAATAATGTGTCATTGAAGTTATATTCAGAGGGTTCAACATCTGTCTAATAGGAGTTCTAGAAAGAACCGGGGAAAACTATGGGAAGAAATGTCAGAGCAATAATTAAAAAAAAAAAAAAATCCCAGGAATGAAGACAAATGGAAGATTTACGTTTAAAAGGGACTTCTGAGTCTGAAGAAAATGCAGATAAACAGATCCACAACCAGAAACGCCATGGTGACATTTTAGAGTTCTAAGGATAATCATACATTTCTTAAAAGCTTCTGGACATGCTTTTATCAAGATCTTCTAGAGAAATAGAAAAAGAATAATCATATTACATTAGATTTAGGGATACCAGATAAAATATAGGATGCCCGTTACTGCATACATTTCAAATAAACAACAGATAGTTTTTTAGTATAAATAAGTCCCAAATTGCATTTTGCATGGGACATAATTATAACTTAAAAGGTACTTGTTGTTTATCTGAAATTAACATTGAACTGAGTTCCCTACATATTTATTTGCCAAATCTGGTAACCTTAATTAGATTCCTCACCCATCAGGTAACACTGAATCGATACTGTCAATGTTCTAAATAAGGAATCTCATGTCCAGTCAAATTATCATTAAGAAAGGCAAATCTTACAAAGATCCCCAAAAATAATTACGAAGAAATTTTTGTACCAGCAGAGTTACATAAAAATATTAGTAACTTTAGGAAAATAATCTTTTGAAACTAAAATCACAAAGTTACCAATTTGGACCAGGTTTATGAAGAGTTTGGGCAGGAAGTAAGGGACAAAAGAGCATGCTAAGTTCTTGTCTTATTGATGGGGAGGGCATAAAAGATTGTAAACATTGACAGAAAGTATAAAAATATACACAGTAAATAATAAAATTAACTTTTACAAAAACATTAATTAGATTGTAAGTACTGTTCTCTCCCACATATGAGTCACACTGGCTACCTTATTGTTCCTTGAATGATCACACAACCTGCCACAGCAGGACCTAAGCTTTATTCTCCTGTTGGCTTGGAATGTTCTTGCTGGATAGTTAAACTTTTCAACTCCTCCAGCTCTTCATAATGTATTACCTCCTCCATGGATCTTCCTGACCACCTTAAATAAAATGACAACACCCACTGGATCTCCCCATCTTCCCCTTTCCCAAATTTAAATCTTTCCGTATCACTTATCATCAGCCAGCAGAGTAGATAATACATAATCTAAGCCCCATGGAGGCCAGCGCATAGTAAGCACTGGTTAAATACTTGTTTAATTGAGTTGATGAAAATTATAATAATAATAATTGAGTTGATTAAATAATCAGTAAAATTTAATGAACTAGTAATGGAATACAGTGGTTAAGGGTTGGAAGTGATGAGAGAAAAGGATGAACCAAAAATAACTAACTAGATAATTAGATATTTTAAGGAGAACCAGGTATTAGAAGAATAATAATAATACACTGTCTCCAGGTAAAGATTTCTAATACACAGATGGGAGATATAAGTCTAATGAAAATGTGTTATGCTAGAAATTTAGATTTTGGTGTCAAACATAGGTGGACAGATAAAAATATAATTGGGGTAAGATTGCCAAGTAAGTACTTGTAGACTACAAAGAGATCCAAGGAGAGAAACTCTGGAACCAACAGTCTTTATCAGTTATGGTGAAGATAATCAAGGGTTATCAAGAAGGATCAGAGTCAGAAGGACAATTAAAGATAATGGTGTTACAGTAGACATGAGAGTAAGATTTCTAGAAGGAAGGAATATTTACTGCCAAAGGCTGCCACAAAGTCAAGGAAAGAAATCAGAAATTAGAGTTGATTTTGAATATGAAATCATCAATAATTTTATTTAGTAATTTTAATACAGTTGGGAAACTGCTTATAAAAATGGCTGACTCTCTACCCCTTATTGTATCTGAGCCTATCCCTTCCTCCCATCAAGATAAGGAGTCTATTCTTTTACCTCCTGAATTTGGCTGGCCTTCTGACTTGTGCTAGAAACAGAACTCTACCCATTCCAAGCCTAGGCCTGAAGAGGCCTCCACTTCATCTCATTCTCTTGAAATCCTGCATACCAGACATGTCTGACTAGAGTTACATTCATGAGCCCAGCTAAGAGTGGAAGAATCATTCAGATGTTCCATAGATTTGTGAACAACAATGAATGCTAATTATTTTAAGCTACTGAATTCTGGGGTTGTTTGTTACATAGCAATAACTAACTGATACAAACAGTACAAGCAGGACAAGTTGCTGAAAAAGAATCAATGGACTAATGGGATATACATTTGTGAAATGAGAGACAGCAGCTGTAAAATACTCTTCGAAAATTTCTGTGAAGGAAAGAGGAAAACTAAAGTCAAAGAAAAGGTTTGTATCTAATTGATGAGTCTTGAACCCATGGAGAATGGAAGGTTTTTGATAAAAAGAAAAAGGTAAAGAGATGAATGATGAAGAAATGTCTAGGAGGAGAAGGGAAGGGATGAAATCTAGAACATGAATCAGTTAGCCTTAGAAAGCAAAAGGGGCTCTACTTTTTCAGGGCTAGAGGAATGCTAGTAAGGGCTTTAAGTGCAAACAGGTTTGTGGGTGAACGAGAGGGGTTAAGAGAGGTCACAGTTGACAGATTTTATTTGTTCTGTAAAAAAAGAGCCAAGTGGCAACATCATTTTCTTCAAGGAAGAGCAGTGGTAGTATGGGAGCGGGGCGGGGCGGGGGGGCAAGGGTGGGGACACTTGCAAACTGGGCTTAAGGTGGGGTCTCTCAACCTTGGCACTACTGACGTTTCGAACCAAATAACATATTGTTGTGAGAGGCTGTCCTAAACAATACAGAATTTTTAGCAGCATCCTTGGCCTTTATAAACCCCATACCAGTAGCATTGGCCCCTGCCCAGTAGTGACAGCTAAAAATGTCTCTAGACATTGCCAGTTGTGTCCTGAAGATAAAATCACCCCCAGCTGAGAACAGGCTTAAGGGAATGAGTGTGAGCTAGTGAAGGAAAAACTTCCAAATGTCTGGGGAGTCACAATCAGTTCCTAACTGATCAATTTAAACAGATTATGTATACTGCAACATTTTCAAAAAAATGCCTATCTGATGTCACATGAAAATTCTCAAGCTTTAGTACTATCTCCACGGTCAACAACGACGTTCTTACTGTATATTTTGCCCCATATTCAAGAGCTGAACTATCAGTGTTCTAAAGAGAGAATTTTTTTTTTTTTTAAAGAGAGAATTTTATAGCAAATACATGGAATAAGATTCAATCTTCTCCAAAAATAAAATGTAGTTTTTTTTTCTATTTAACCTTCTCCCTTCATTTTACCTGTCAGTTCCCCAAATCTTTGTTCTTTATATGCAATAAAGAATCAAGCTTTTGTATCTCAGGCTTCTTATTAAGATTTTTTTTTTCTTTTTTTTAGCTCAACCCCAAGTTCTCTAAAGCAGTACAATCTGGTGTGATTTGTTAGAGATGTAACAGTGGCTTCTGGAGCCTTTTCCAACAGCTTGCATGCAAGGTGACAGGTCTGAATATTAAACAAGAGAAGGGGAGGTGATACTCACACACAATGCTGTAAATTATGCCTTCATTCATAAAACCATTTCACTTAGCTGTAATTACTCTGCTATCCATTCATGCAAGTGAGACATCCAGGAAACAAACTTGATTGGTGAATAAATGCAAATTAAATGACAGGGACAGAGGTAGACGTATGAAAACTGAGAAGAGGTATTCAGTATACTAATTCCTGAGTCTGTATATACATCCATTTACAACTCCTGCCTTGGAATAAATAAATTGTAGAGCAGTAAAAGCTACTGACTTCCTCTTCTGTTCTGATTTTGAAAGCCTGGGTGGCAGAAGGATGGGAGTTGGTTCCCAGCAGAATTTCAGAACTCAATGGTATAACTGTCAAAATCTCTTTTAAAGGAAGGCGAGCTATCTGCATTATCTGTGTTAGGGAAAGTCTTTTCTTTGTTGATAGTGTCTATTTGAAGAATTGGCATTTAACAAATATGTTAATTAAAGCTCCAGACTACAAGCTATAATGTTCGCCATGCATTTTGTGACAAGTTCTATTGTGTTTTTATGTTAATATTATTCTTCAATAGATTATATTGTTCCTCATTCAGTCAAATCAAAATGTTGAATCTGAGCACAACATCTAAGTGAAAGAAAAGCAGGGCTTTTTCCTGCCTAACTTTTGTTTGATTCTGAGAAGAACAACTACCAAAAAAGCAAAAGTATTATTTCATCTGAAGCAAGCATGATCTCTGGTTGAGTATCCTTTATTGAGAGAAAAGACGGGGGAAAAAAGAGAGAAGAGAGAAGAATAAAAGGAAAGAATAAAAGAAAAGGGGAAAACATGTACTTGTTTCATTATTCTGGGGAGGAAGGAAGAGGAATGGATCTCCTGGCTACATTCACAGTTTACAATAACACCCTGAATTGACATTCTAATCAAGGAGCAATTTCTATTTGTTATGTATATGTATGCATTTTTCATCTAGCATAACACAGACTCATACAACATAAGATTAAGATAAATTGAGGTCTTGTTCTTTCCTCCTTAATTTACTTCCTCATTCCATATACAAAGAACCTGCGTGAATATGAGAGATTTGACCTAAATTCCATTTTTTCAAGAAGGTTGCCTAAAATTTACAATGTGAAAATAAAGGGGGGTGCATTTGATTTCCCAAAGTTCAAACCTGGGAAATATTAGCATAAGCACTTTGATGATCGTGACAGTAAGTCTAGAGAATTAATCTCTAAAGCAATCAGAATTCAGATCTTCTACAGCTTTAAGATCAGAATGACCTATTTTAATTAATTATTCCAGATACAAAGAGACAGCTGCTTTACATAGAAGATTGGAGCTGTAATCTGCTTTCATGACTGTGTTACCTTGAGTAAATTGCTCTCAAACCCTGACATCATATGTGATTTTTTGAGTGATCTTTAAATTGGAGAAAAGCTATGTGGCCCTGCTGGGAGACCATATAGAGACCTGGATTAGCATCACACTGCCTAGGTTTCAATTCTGGCTCCTCTACTTAGTAGCTGTTTGATATTGGACAAGTTACTTGACTTCTTGGTGGCTCAGTTTTTCAAGTATAAAATGTGGACAATCATACTACCTTCATAAGTAATCCATAAGAATCCATTATTACTTAGCTATTATTATTATCGTATACCTATTATTATTTTTAATAAAGTATGAGGACTTACAGCTATAGTTCACAAATTGAGACAAAAAGACATCACACTGTGGAAACTCAGCATTTTAATTCCTAAAGAAGCAATTATAATCCATCCCATTTTATATTGTTTACCTGTTTCATTCTAAGTGTTTCATTGGCAGGCTCAAGTCTATAAAGATTAAATGCAAAAATTGAGACAATAAACTATAATTAATACTTATTGATCATTTACCATGAGACTTGTACTGTTCAAAATGCTTTTTCAGATGATATCTTATTGCACTTTCAAAATAAACCTATGGAATGGGTGCTGTAATTGTATATCCATTTTACAGATAGGAAAACTGAGGAATTAATAAATTGCCTAAGCTCACACAATCAGTAAGCTGCAGAGTAAGGGTTCCAGCCCAGGATGTAGACACTTGCTGTCTTGCCTTTAATCAGTACCCTGGAGGCCAAAGTTCCCAGCTTAAGAAATATTACTTATTACTGCTGTTATTTATTAACCTTACTTTTATACTCAACCCATTTCACCTGTGGTAGAAACATAAATATCTGTTGAGTCTTAGATGGATGGATGAATGATTACTGAATAAGGGTTGAATCAAATATGGAAGTACATTTTGCTTCTTCAAATATGAGAAGGGCTGGATAAAGAATCATTTTCATATACTCTAGATATTTTCATAGATATTCTAATCATTAGTTTTTATTTGCCCTCAAAGCCAAATTTGTAATATAGTTAATAATGGTGTAGTCTTCTTTTAGAGTGGCACCACTCTGCATATTAATTGACTGCCACTGTTCTAAAAGCCGCCACTGGGAAAATACTTTTTCCCAAGCTTTGAGCATCAGAACTATTTTTAAAGACTTAACTAAGCCAACAGACTAATATTTCTAAATGAAAATTGGCATTTAGTAACTTCCCCAGATCATTTTTTAAGTGTATTAGAAACTAAAATTCTTATCAAGTCACAAAATACGGTAAAAAAAAAAAAAAAAAAAATCTTTGTCTAAGACTGTTGTTTTATCCAGCAGTTTCAGCCATCATTAGCCAAACTGTCTTCATACTTTCAGAAGCTAAACCATGTCTAATGGTATCCTCACTAATAGCAGAAAGACATTTCAGTAAATTCATTTTTTAAAGGATCATTGAGTGCCTTTGCTAGTTAAATGGGAAGCCCACAGTAATCAGGGAGAGACACTGCTTGCCTTCTCCTATGACTTCTTCATTAGCAGTGGTAATATGACAATAGTTAGTTCGTAACTAGTACATTGTTAAGGCGATCCCTGGGGTGCCCTTATACCCTCTATTGAATTTTGGCTTCTGGTTTGGTCAGTTTATTTTGCAAGCCAGTTGCCTCCCTGCCATTCCCAGTTCTCCAGAGTTTGCCTAACTTATGAAAATCAAGCTCTTTTCTTTCTGCTTCATGCATCAGTGCTAACAACAGCCAAATAGCTGAACACAGAATTCAGTCTTCAGTGCTTGGCAGTGTGAGCATCTGAAAACATACAACTTTATTTTTAAAGTCAGAACTCAAGTCTCAGTTTAAAAAGTTAACAGAACAATCATACCCACTTCTATCACATACCAATGTATTTGGATTTTAAACCGTGCATTTGACTTTGTTACTTTGTTACTAAATAATTATATCTATGACATTCTGAAACCCTTTGATGAAAGAATGCGGTTTTCCTTCCATACTTCACAATCCGTCTTATGTGTCCTTTTCCTTTTAATAAAAGATTTATTTATTTATTTATTTATTTATTTGAGAGAGAGAGAGAGAGAGCACAGGTGTGCAAATGTGGGGAGGGGCAGAATGAGAGGGAGAGCTCTCAAGCAGACTCTGCACTGACAAGGGTCTCAATCTCATAATCCTGAAGTCATAACCTGAGCCAAAATCAAGAGTCCAACACTCAACCGACTGAGCCGCCCAGGCGCCCCATCTTACATGTCCTTTCCACCCTCACATCCCTCACAGAGTGCCGAAATTACTGCTGCATACACAGTAGGCACCTGATAAATACTCATTAATTAATAGCAGCTAAACAACATAGTATGTGGCTCATACCACTTAACAAACATGGATACTGAGAAAAGTGCCAATAACTGCATCATTTTTAATGTTAAAAATTACCATTCCCAAACACTGGCACCAGATAGTCTTATTCTTATGGTTATTGGGCAATGCAAATTAGTTCAGGTTTCCACGGATTTCATTTTCAGACTAGACACAACAGATTAACGGTATGACAATTTCTCCAGCAATTCCTTCTCCTTGACAATTTTCTGTATCTCCCTAAATCTAGGCATCTTCCATGTATATCCTTCCAAGTAGGGTTGCTATAAAAAATGAAATGGAAAGAAGAGGTAAATCTTTTGAATAATTACAGAATAAAGCGGAGTATTGTTTTTATCCTTGACTGGTCCAAATTAGTTATATATATTGATTTATAGCATTGATAACCAATACAAACTCTATTTTCTTTCTGCCCAGGGAACAAGTACTGGGAAATAGAACAGTCTAATCCCTGCACCACTGCAACTGATGTTAAAATTTTGGAACAAGTTTTCTGCCTAAAACTTTTGAATGATTATAAAATTATTCAAAGCAAAATCAAAATCCCTATCCAGACAGTACAGTGATTTTCCAATATGCTACTATCAAAATGAAAAGAAGTAAATGTTATTTTGGCATTTGTTTTCTTAAAGTTTTATAATGTTACTTTCTCCACTTAGAACATTAAATGGTTTCAGACTTTACCTAGGAGACTATGGAAGCCACAGACTCTTCTGTATTTTTTAAGCAATTTAATTTCCTCCTGTCCTGATTCTATTACAGTAACATAAATTATAGCCAAAATTTAATAAAGTGGACAGTTAAGTGGATTTAATCTATTCTCTTCAGAAAAAAATAAGATTAACCAGATAAGATGCAGATTTGAAAAATATTTTAACTGATAAGGTAAATGAGAAATCAAAAACATCCCTGAAACTATTCAGTCAGGTAATTAAGGGAAATAATTTTAAGATTAAAATAAAGGGTAACAAGCAATATAGTACTGATTTCTTTCTTTATAAAATAATTAACCTTTGGAAAGGCTTTCTGTCAATGCAGTCTTTGTCAGTTAAGAGTCAGACACATTCTGAAAAGCAAATAATAGAAAGCAAATCTTGGTTGCATTCAGTCTCTAAGAAAGTACAACTTCCCAACTTTTTCTTCCTACTTTTGAAATCTGCAATTTCTCTTTTTGGATTATCATTTCTTACTATTCTACAGATTCATGCAACATATTAAAATCATAGAAATAAACATTTAACACCCCAGAGAATTTACAGCAGTGTTAATATATAGACAGTAAGAATCTCCATTATAAAACTCTTTGAGAGTAGATTTTAAGTAAGAAGAATTAAAAAACAAATAAACAAAAACCCTGTATGGTTCTTGAGAAACTTTTTCAATCCAATCCTTCCTCGACCTAGACTAACAGAAACTGAAACTGATTTGTCTCTGGTTGTTAAATCAATAGATTTGCATATTTTTTGGAAAAGAGTAAATATCCAATAGATAGCTGATGAATAAAATAGTAGAAAGAATAGAATAGAGTGTAATATACAATAAAAATTCACCTTTCTGGAATAAACCTGGAATGAATTAATTATTCCAAAGTATCCAACTTTTTTTCCTATTTAGGATAAAATTCCTGGGGCTCCTGGGTGGCTCAGTCGTTTAAGCATCTTTGGTTTTAAGCGACTTTGGCTCAGGTCATGATCCGAGGTCCTGGAATGGAGTCCCACATTAGGCTCCCTGCTCAGTGGGGAGCCTGCTTCTCCCTAACCCTCTGCCTGCCACTCCCCCTGCTTGGGCTCTCTCTCTCTCTCTCTCCCTCTGTCAAATAAATAAATAAAACCTTAAAAAAAAAAGATAAAATTCCTTTTCATTAATGAATGTGTTAATTTTTTTTTTGCTTACTGAGGTTAAGATTAACTTGAAATTCAAACTAAAATATCATCACTTTTCAGGAAAAACAATGGGCCAATTTTGAACATTATTATTGATAAGTAAGCCAATATTATTATCCATAATAGTGTATCTCTTTTATGGAAAGGAAAGTGATGAAGCTACAATGCTAAAAGGTGTTCGGCCTTAGAATCCCAAATATACTTCTTCATCCATTAAAGGAGAATAGAGAAGATGTGGGGACTGTGGGAATGATACTTTCAATAAGAAGGTAATTTCAGATTCAGCAATTACATGTCATTTATCAAAATCAAGACAGCATTCAAAGTTCTCGATAACCAATGAAACTGCCTTCCAAGAGGTCACAAGTTGTGGAGACAGGGATATTTAAAACTTTGGGTAATTCACTGAGTAATCATTCCAGTACTGGTGAGCCCTTAAACTTTAGTATCATGAAACAATAGTAAAAATACAGCTGAATGATTCCATTTTAAATGAGTTGCCAACTGTTCCATGGGAAAAGAAACTAGGAAAAGATTTCTCTAGTGTTAAACATTTGAAGTTCCATGTAGTGTATCTATTCAACTTGAATAAAAAATAATGAAAACGGTTAAAAAATGCAAGTCATTGAGCAAGTCATTTTAGTTCTGGAGAAAGTTAGGAAATTAATATACTTACTAATTTACATAAAATCAAACTGAATGTGTATACTTATTCTTTCATTGGTTGGTCATATGTAAAATAAAATAATCTCATCTCTCCATGATGAAATTCTCTATTTTCACATTTCATAGTTATCTCCTATTGACTGCAAGGGGGAGCAGAACTCATGACCCCAAAATATGCCATTTGGCATGTGAATTATGTTAAGCTGAAGGGACCTGAGGCCTAACAGACTCAGGAAAAAAAATTTTTTTTTTTTTTACCTCTCCCTTAACCCCTTAAGAATTTATACAGGAAGGCTATATCAGGAAGATAGCAATTATGAGCAATAACTCTTTACATCATAAGGCTTCTCTGCACGGCAAGGCAAACATTCATTTTCCAAACATCTGCTCTTCCCATCATCCTGTGAATTGTCCTCCTCCCTTTGATGTTTCAGACCCCTACCCTCTTCTCACCTCAGGATGGTACACACACCTCAACCTGTCCCTCGGTGTCAGGGAGCCTTCTATCTTTGGGGTTCCCATATGTACAAAATTAAGTTTTTCTCCTGTTCGTCTGTCTTCTGTCAATTTAATTATTAGACCATCCAAACAAATGAGGGGAAGAGAGAAAACGTTTTCTTCCACTACAAGTAAAATAAACTTGATGAATAGCAAAGCTCCTAGGAAATATGCTTTCCAAACAATTTGAATAAACATTAAAGTTTTAATCATCATTTAAATTTCCTAAAATATGGCATTTATAGTGAACCGAATTTCAGGAATACAAAAAAAAAAAAAATAGTAATTATCTACCTTGCATTTAGTGCCTTCCAAAGAACACAATTTTTGAAATATAAATTTTCCTTTATTGTAACATCTCTAAATTAAATGAGAAGTATCCCTGCTTTCATTCTTAATTTACAAAAGAAGAAAAGCACCAAGCCTAAAAATTATTCCAAGTCGGTATCATTATTGACTGAAGACCTGCCACTATATAGTAATAATTTATTTTTCACTAAGTGCTGCTTGATATGTCAAAACAGGCTTGTGAAACCCAGTAAGCAGATGTCCAGACTGGAACCTGAGGTTCAGGGTAATCGTTGCCCCACCTTTACTGTTATATAAAGATCGGTACATAGAATCTCTCTGAAGACTTAAAAATATTGAAAACCTCCTTTCCATATTCTTTTAAAAACAAACACAGTCAAGAATGCTCTGAAACACCCCCACCTTCTTCCCCACTCCACACACATCAGACCCCATATCGCAGAAGGATATGGTAGTCTTGGCAGATTAAAGCAACAGGATGTCTTTGACACTGAAGGGAGTTCTTTTTGCACCTGCCTTTAGTCAATACCTCCCTAGAGTTTAAAAAGAGAGAGAGAAATGATAAGTAATACAGTATATACACATACATATTTTTATATATTTATGTATATCTATATATGTATGAATATACATATGTACATATATCATGCAGAAGAGCAAAACACACACTATTATTTTCACGTGGTCAATGAAAATGGTTTTATCAGTGAGATAAGACAGACATTTCAGCAGGAAGACAATGGAGACTCAGGATTTGTTTTGATCATCCCCACACGGTGGGCAGACAGAGGGTTAAAGAGTATGCAATTTACTTTACCACTACAGTGATGCAGGAAAGCAGTAGATGCTGAAACCCATATATTTTTCTTTTTGATGGACATTTGATGGTCCTGCTTCTTCCTGAGGCGCACTAGGCTGACACAAAGTGTTTTATGCACACGATTCCATAGCAATTCTGCCTAGGGTATGAATCTGTTAGGTAACAATGACTCTCAGATTCACAACAAAAGCACTGGCTTCAAAGACACCTCAGCCGCCAGTTTCCTCCAGAAGAAAATCATTTGCAGTTTTTTTTTTTTTTTTTTTTTTGTATACAGATACTTTAATAACATGCTGCTGAAGTTTTGAAAGAATTTCAATTTATGCAAAATGAAGAAAGGGAGAAAAAAATAATACTGATGATACTAATATAGGCCCACACTCTAAAAGGCCTGTGGTGGCATTGTATTTATTGCAATGTAGACACCTTATCAGTTATCCCTCTAAAGGGGTTTAAAAATGGGCTTGGGAGGTTTGAACTAAACTCTGTTAACAGTTAATCAGCCACACTTTAGAATATACTGGCATATTTTTCTAGAGAGAAAGAAAGGAAGAAATTTAAAGTGGAGATTTTCTTTAATGATAGCAGTTTTACTGACCCTGTAGAAAGAGATTTACTTTTAGAGAAATGTAGTGTCTGACCTTTCATGTTTCAAGACACCTTGGCATAGTGTAGGCCTTCCTGTTATCTTTTGCTTCTGCGTGTGCCCTATAGGCAAGTCCCTCCTATCTCGAGCCAGATTAAGGGGAATTCTGGAAGGAAGAGAGAGGCAGAAATAAACTGGAACTAAAGCTCTTAATATCCATGGAGTGATGAAAATGCAGCCATGCCCAACAAGACCACACTGCTGTTATCAAAGACACTGACAACTTCTTTGAATTCAACTCAGTGGTGTATGGGGGAAACACAGAAACTTTTAAGTTTGGATGTTTCCAGGAAATAACACACACTGGCAGCGTTCACACGCTACCCAGAGCTAACAGTGATCTCACACTTTGCGCTTGTCCTCAGCCCAGCAGACTCGAGGATAGCATCCAGGAAAACAGCATGCTGCCCAGGTGTACAGGGTGACTGGTTAGTTTATCGATTTGTGAGGATTGGCAAATCAAAAAAAAAACTTGGCAAATCAAAAAATGCGCTGTACCGCACAGTACACACCTTCGGAGCCACTGCTGTTGCTGATCAAATACTGTTTCATAAACTAGATTGTTTCTTGAATCTGGTTTTCAAAGAAACTAGTGGAGGAAATGTTCTTCCACTTTACCTTTCACTGCTGCACCTGAAGAAATACCTGGCCTAACTGGGGTGTGTGTGTGTGTGTGTGTGTGTGTGTGTGTCTGTGAGTCTGTGTGTGTGAGGTTTTTTGCATGTTGGGGGGAGGTCAGGCAAAGAATATCTGTGCAAAGTAAAAAGAGCCCCTCAATGTCATGCTTACTTTAAAAGAAAAAAGAAAGGAAATGGAAAATAGATGAGTCGGGAGAGCAGGGGAATGAGGGATAGGAGAGGATTAGCCTCTTATTCTATTTGATTTTCTCTTTGCTAATTACTAAAGGAACAACCAGCATTACGGGCCTCAACACCAAACTAATAATTGCAACTAAATACGAGGACACTTAAATTTTTAAAGATTTACATTGGAGCTCCACTTCTGTTAGCTGAGATCCCTTTCACATGTTCCTATGCAGACCTACCTCACTAAACCAGCAGTAATCTTAGCAGCTTAATCAGCTGTGAAAACATCAATGAAATGCGTGACAGGGCATCCTGAGGCCATGGAGAAGCAGGGATGGGTGACATCACAAAGGATGATGTGTGATGCCCTTGCAATCTGGTGCGGTCAGAGCTAGACTGCAGTGTGCTGTCACCGGCACAAAACCCAAAAGGTGTAAGCACATGTCACTTAGTGTTGTAATTTGGTATTAATGAAAACATATAAAAGCCTGTCCATGAGAAAGGTTATTTGCTATCTCAAATGAACATGGATGTTGCTTCACGAATAGTCTTTGGCACAATGCTTGTTGGCAGAGTCTATCACACATGAAACTAGAGAACAGAGAAACAGTTGGTGGCCCTCTGATTATATTCATCAGCAGCAGTGCACTCAGGAGTGATCCTTTGGACCCTCACATTTCCAGCACCCATGATTTCTAAGTGTCCATATAACATGACAAAATCCAGTCTTAGAATATTCTTGCTTATGGGAGAACTACTTAAATAGTGGACAAGTTATTCAAAGGATTGAACGAAAACGTTCTATTTCTCATTAACATATCAGGCATGAAATGAAATGACTCTTTTAATGTTTATATTACTTGTATTTATCCATTTTAAAACAGATACATATAATTCCCATAGGTCAGGAGTTCAACTGCCACCATTCTCCCAAATACCGAATGGGGGATGGGTTAAGAATATTTGTTTTATGCAATTCTAGAACGGAATTAAGGGATTGGTTAAGAATATTTTTTATACAGTTTTTTATTTCCAGTGTGTTGACGGCTGAGAAATCAGAAAACCCATCTTATTTGCAAATATGGGTAAAGAAGCCCCATGTGAAATCCTAATGGTCTAGTTAGAAGCACAGCCACCAAGCTCCCAGCTCACAGATTTTTCTGGGAAATACATCATAAGCAACTGCTACAACTCGGAGGGCCTTTGCCAGCATTTACTGAAACTTGTGATGGTTCAAACTGTCAGGAAAGTGCTCTGTAATGAGTAAGCAGTTGTGTGTGTTTCTTTTTTAACATTGTATTTCTTCACTTTAAATGAGCACTTGGCCTAAGTGCTTCTTAAGCTATGCAGAATTCTTAAAGAAAAAGAAAAGGTCAGTGCTATCCCTACATGATTAAAAAGAAATATTCCATAATGAGAGGTTATATTGCTACTTTACAAAAGCATTAGAAAGCTGCATTTCGGATATTAAAACAGTTGAGGCATCACCCAGTTGAAAAAGTGTGGAAAAATACAGGGAAGTGCTTCTAAAAATAAGGTAGGGTCTTGGCAATGTGAACTCAGAAGAGAGATTAAGTGAACAGATAATGTTTAGCTCCTCAAAACGCACTTATGTTGGTGGAGAAGAACAACTTAATAGAAAATAAATAATCCATCTGAAGGGGAAACACAGAAGAGGGAAAACAATTGGAGATGCTACCAGTCAGTAACAAAACCAAAAATAATAAACTTAATATCTCTATAAAAAGATGTCAGAGGAAGCAATATTTCTTAGGAAGTAAATGCAAGGAAGTAATGCTACAATACCTCTAATAAGGTCTTTCTTTCTCCCCTCTCCATCAATAAACTTGGAAAGTGTTTATCTTGCCCTCCCTCAAGATCACTTAAATACAAATTTATTGGTTCACAGAATGGTCTAGGAACCAAGATATCCGATATATCTTCAATTCACCATAAAAATGACTCATTCTTGGGGCACCTTGGTGGCTCAGTCAGTTAAGCAACTGCCTTTGGCTCAGATCATGATCCCAGAGTCCTGAGATAGACACCCTTCATTGGGATCTCTGCTCAGTGGGGAGCCTGCTTCTCTCTCTATCTCTACCTCTTGCTCTCCCTTCTTGTGCTCTTTCTTACCCTCTCTCTCTGTATCAAATAAATAAATTCTTTTTAAAAAATGGTTCATTCTTCTAAATTAAAATAATCTGCATGTATTCTTTGAAATTTTCCCCATCTGTTTTGAAAGCGAAAGTGACAGATTAAATAGAGGAAAAAATAAAGGATGCATAGACCAGTAAGTTTGATCACCAACTTAGTGTATTTACTAAATGCCCATGCATCTTGTCTGAAGATAGAACCCATTAAGCATTATTTCAAAAATTCTGACCCTCTTATGAGTCTGTGACTATGCAAAGGCCCAAATTTAAGGACCAGAATAAGTTCCCAATAACATGTCTCCTACGAATGCCCACATAGGGAACGGCACTAAGAGTCTTTCCAAATATTAGGGCTATTGGCAATTACTTAAACTGCTTTAAATCATAGCTCATGGTGGAATCTGGTCCAAGTGGCTTTTTTTTTTCCTCCTAAAACCATCACTGCAAAGCTTCAATCCACTTAATACTAGGAAGAGAAATCACCAGTATGTATACAGATGATGCATACCCCTATGTTTATAATTTGTTAGATATATATAAATATAATATAATAAAATATAATAAATATAATACATATTTCCCATTCTCAAGAAGACTCTAGTGATAGGTGAGAGAGAAAAAAAATGATAAGAGTTGAGGAGAAAATAACAATGCCACTTAAATAATTCAATATAATAAGAAAATTGGCACCATCATTAAAAAATATTTAGTTAAAAGCTTCTCTTTGCCCTTCAGAATTCTGTTCACATGTTTCTTCCAGGAAACCCTCCCTCAGCTCCTCTCTCTCCTCACTTGCCTTAACAGAAATTGAGTTAGAGACATTTAATCCATTGTCTCATCACCCCCTCTGCTTACTTCTTAACAAAGTACCTGTACTTATCATGCTGTATTTTAAACTTCTTGTCCACACTGTTTGTTCCATGAAATCAGAGACTGTTTCATTTTCATAGATAAATTTCTGAAAAAAATACAACTTTATAGCTGGCAAGTAGGAGGCAACCAATAACTATTTGCTGAATTAATAAATGACACATAGTTTCCACTTGATAAGTGTTCATAAATTTTGTTGAATTCCCAAAGGCAAAGATCGTAAGCGTAACGGTTTCAGAAAAATAGAACAAGTTAAAAGGAAAAGAGATCATCTGAACTTTGTACCACATCATATTAACCATTTTTATTATTTATCCTGGACACCATGCTATACAAGAGACTTAACTCCAAATGACATTTGGATCTCTCCAAACTCAAATCCATATATAGAAGGTCTGAATTTTTTTTCACCATGTAATAGTACTTTGACTTCTAATTTCAAAAATCATACACTTATAGGGTCCATTAAGAGAAAACCTGTCATTGCATTTAGAAGCTCTCTAATGTAAAATATCATGTGCATATAGCATATAAGAGATACATGAGGATTATTTTTCAGGGAATTAATAATGAAAGCAAAAAGTTCTGATTTTGTAAAACAGAGGACCCAAGGGGTACCTGGGCGACTCAGTCAGTTAAATATCTAACTCCTGATTTCAGCTCAGGCCCTGATCTCTGATTCAAGCCCTGTGGCAGTGGGCTCCCTGCTCAGCAGGAAGTCTGCCTCTCTCCCCTCTCCCTCTACCCCTTCTGGTGAGTTCTCTCTCAAATAAATGAATAAAATCTTCAAAACAGGGGCTCCAAAATGACCTATTCTGAAGTATTACCTAAGCTACATCAACTACTTAAACTCAGCAACTGAAATACTTAAATCATGCAGTGATCAGATAACACAATAAATAGTATTCATTCACTTATTGATACAACCAGTCAACAGACACACACTGAGCATTTACTACGTGCCAAGTATCACATTAAGCATTCTGAACACAAGATAAATTTTAAAAACAGATAGGCATAGTCCAGCCCCCGTGAAGTTCGCCGTCTATCCAGTGGTGAGAAATGGATACTAATCACACAATCACAAAAATAATTGTAAAATTACAGAGTAGTGTAAATGATACAAAGGAGATGTGCTAAGAGAACAAAGTCTGTCAGGGTCACAGGTTTTCCTAAGAAACTGACAGCATGGCCTAAATCCACAGAATAAAGAGCAGCATGTTGGAGCAGAGGGAAATAAGAAGTACAAGGAAATTGCAGAGAGAGGGAGCAGTACATACAAACACAAATGCAATCAGTGAAAGGAAGGAACCGAGAGCACCCGAGGGACTGAAGGACCATTGGTATGGGAGTTCAGAAAACAGACTGTCCTATAGATGGAGCTGGAGAGATAAGGGTGAGTCAGCCATATGGCTGTCTTAGAGATGGCAATTAAGATTTTTCTCTTTCTTCTAAGAGCAATGGCTTCCACTAAACTTTTCTAAACATAGTGATAATAAGAGATGCATTTTGAGTCAACCACTGATGGCAGAGTAGGGAACAGATTGGAATGAGGGTAGAGTGTCTATGGGAAGACCATTTAGGAGGCTTCCAAAGTGGCTCGGCCAGAGACTGGGTCAGCTCAAGCAGGGTCTGTGTCATGCGAAGAAGAGAAAGACATTTGGGCAGAAATGTCTGTTGTACTCAATGACAGATTGAATTTACTTATCGTAAATTCGAGCTAGTGAGTGAGTGAGAGCAAAGACTTATGGGTAAGTACGAGCTTTATCCTACTTCTGTGCCTTAAAGATAAAGGTTATGTTCGGAGGAAAACACCCTAACAGTTTTTCAACCCACTACCCCCAACATGGACTGCCTGCACAAACTTTTCCTTTCACATCATATCCATGATCTATGGGGAGGAACAGACAGGTTTTACGTCACACATACACACACACACACACACACATAAAAACACACATGTACACCCTCATTGTTGGACAGCCCAGCTCTAATAGAGTCTACTTGATAGAAACCAAAATATACTGTGTTCAAGTCCATTTAATCAAAATAAAATACCAAAATAATCAAGGATTCTTGGCAGATGAACACAAGATTATCTGACAAAGAAAAGCTGCTGTTGGGACGCCTGGGTGGCTCAGTTGGTTAAGCAGCTGCCTTCGGCTCAGGTCATGATCCCGGCGTCCTGGGATCGAGTCCCGCATCGGGCTCCTTGATCGGCGGGGAGCCTGCTTCTCCCTCTGCCTCTGCCTGCCATTCTGTCTCCCTGTGCTCGCTCTCTCTCCCTCTCTCTCTGACAAATAAATACAATCTTTAAAAAAAAAAAAAAGAAAGAAAGAAAAGCTGCTGTTTCCCTTTCCCTTCTGCCCTACTGCAGGTGCTGCCGTGTGAAGACCGGAGGCCAAAGCCGAGCAGCACGTTGCAACCACGCGGTGATGTGCCAAAGGAGGAAAAGCCAACACACTGAGGAATCCTGGATTTTCGATGTCATTGTTGAGCCATCCCTGAAGCCACAGACCTCAAGGTCACTTGTTACATGAAATAATTAAGCATCATTATTTTTTATAGCAATTGTTAACTTCTAACAGAAAAGGCACACTTCTGAGGCTGAGGTATAAGCAACATGTGATTCAAATCATCCAAATGAAAAGAAAAATCCATATTGGAAGCAGTTCATGTTATATGCTAAATTTCTAGACAAGTATTTGAAATTCTAGATAAGAAATATTATCTATGCTCAATTAAAATGTCTTTTATTAGCTTACTTTTATGAAAATATGATTATAGAATAAGAATTCCCTAAATAACCAACTCTTCTGGGAGTTTCCAGGATGTCTTTGCTAACATTATAAAGGAAAAAACCTTAAAGAAATAGTTTTCTGAGACTTCTCTTGATTTACTTAAGAACACATGCGCAGCATTCTTTTGCTTAGGGACTCTTACCTTGTGCAAATATCTTATCACACTTACTTGCACATCTGTTCTTTCATTAAACTATAAGTTCTTTGAAAGGATAAGAGTTTTATTTTTGTTTTTTCCTATCCAATGCTGTCAGAAATCCTATCAGAAACTATTGATTGAATTTGAAAAAAAAAAAAAGAAAAAAGAAAACATGAGGATCCAAGGGATCCGAATCCTGAATTCAGTTGGCCGGGAAATAGATTTGTGTCTTGGGCAAGCCACTTAGTTTCTCTGGAGCCAAATTTTCTCATCTGAAATGTGGGGGAGCTGGTTAGCAGCAGAATTACGTATTACAAGAACCTCCAATACATAATATACAATCAGAAATCCATCTGGGAAGTGGGGGGAGTGCAGAGCTGTATGTGTTTACCTTTACCCTTATTCCTACTACCCTATCACGTTGTTACCTTCCCCATTTATTACCCCTAAACCCTGCCCTTGGGGAAAAATGAGAATCACTGGGTGTAATCCTCTTGAATGAACCTTCCAGTTTTTAAACGAATAAATATGGCTACCTGGGTGGCTCAGTCTGTTAAGCGTCTGCCTTCGGCTCAGGTCATGATCCCAGGGTCCTGGGATCAAGATCTACTCAGCTGGGAGCCTATTTCTCCCTCTCCCTCTGCCCCTGCTCCCCGCTCATGCCCTCTTTCTCTCTCTCTCCCCCTCTCTCAAGTAAATAAATAAAATATTTTAAACAAAGAATAAATATCGGAACAAGGCGGGGGTGAGTATCTTCAATTAGATTCATTGTAAGATTAAAGTCCCTGCAAAAAAACAGGATGAACTGGTAACTTTGTTATAGTACATGGAAACTTAGTCACTGTTAAACCATACTCTGCTCTGCCTTTACACTCCAGTTGAGTAAAAATATCAGTTACTTGGGGCGCCTGGGTGGCTCAGAGGGTTAAGCCTCTGCCTCCGGCTCAGGTCATGATCTCAGGGTCCTGGGATCAAGCTCGGCATCAGGCTCTCTGCTCAGCAGGGAGCCTGCTTCCCCTTCTCTCTCTGCCTGCCTCTCTGTTACTTGTGATCTCTCTCTATCAAATAAATAAATAAAAATCTTTAAAAAAAATATATCAGTTACTTCATAGGCATTGAGATAAGAAACTCAGACCTCTCTGCATTGGAGATCTCCTAATCCGGGTATAAAGTTAGAGTAACAGATTTTCTGAAATACCACAGACATGAGTCCTAAGCAAAATGGACTTAAATATTAAAATTCTGGTCCAATTTAGATACTCAATTCAGATTTAGGTCTACTCAAGGGAATCTGGTCTGCAAAGCCAAATTCTATACCTTTCAAATGGAACAATAAAGGAAGAATATAACTTTATTTTGTTCAATAATTGCAGACATGTGCAGTTTTTTTTGTTTTGTTTTTAACCCTCAAAGTTTAATCTAATTATTATTGTTATTTATGATTCTGCTCTAATAGGGGGACACTTGAGTGTCAGAGGCTCTAGTGATTTCCATATAGAACACTGAAACACAAAATCCCAAGGAATTGTAATTATTCCGGCTAATCCTCACATCAGCAAAGTTATTTAGTAGTCATGGTTCCATTTTCTGGGAAACATTCACCACAGTAACCTAAACCTTTCAAACAGAGCCAGAATTCACCAGAGACCTAAAGCACTAAGCATTTCAGCTATCACATTCACAAAAGAAAATGAAAACAAATGGGAAAATAAATGTTACAAATAACCTTTTAAAAAAAAGGTACTCTGTGATAAGACGTATGCTACCATTATATTCCCGAAGATGAATATTTATTTCAAAGATGATTTTTTTTTTAATTTTGGTCTGTTGAAGTGCCATCAGCAAACAGACAAGCAGAATAACGCTGAAAGCATTATCTGGCTACCTGGATCTTGCATCCTCTATTGAACAACTTACACAGTCTTTACTGTGGTTTTAAGGCTTAGTTGCCCATTCATTAGGTTGACAAACTTGTCAAAAGCCTCCAGGACTATGTCAGTTATGTCAGAAACACTTACAGAAGTCACAGCACATGCCAGGACTCCAATGACTCCTGTCAACCATTGCCAAAATGACAAGAAACCCTTCTGGGGACATAGGGCTGTAGAAAGATATGAGCCCTCCCACTCAGACTCTATTGATTTGCCCACCCAGTTACGGAGAAGCCCTGAGCAGCTCTGTCTTTGCCACCTGAACACTTGGTCTTTCTGGGTGAATTTTATGATGCATTTCAAAAATCCCAAATTCTTCCAAATGTGTTGGTACTCAGGATGAAAGCTGATCAACCACAGTTTTTGATGTAACTGTCCTGTGTCAAAATATGGGTTTTAAGTAAATACTTAAAACTTTGACACAGGACCATTAAAAACAAATGAACGTTTATGAAAATCAGGACACCAAAATGAAAATCAAATACAAATAAATAAGGCTGACAAAATGTTCATATAGAAGAATTAAATTATCTTAACCCCTATAAAGAGAACAGAATTCAAGTAGCTAAAATAATAGAGAGGTACATTAAGTATTTTCGCTCATCAAAAAGTTTATAACTTAAGAATTGACAATAAAATAACTTAAAATGTTTCTAGTTAGACTGCTGGAAGTGGCTCCTCTAAGTGTTTCTGACATAACTGACACAGTCCTGGACCTGGAGATATTTCATACAGTTCAAAATGTTTTAAAATTAGAATATTTACATGAATACAACACAGGAAAGCAACAGAGAAACAAAGTGACTCAGAGTAATGGAAGCACATGCAGGAAAACATGTGCTTCTGTGCTCCCCTCGGATTCCCAGAAGGGGGTCTGAAACCCCACTTCCCAGAACCCCTTGCCAGCTTGTATTCCAGTTAAGTTTTGCCAATGGGAGGAGCTTGCATGAGATTAAGAGAAAAGGAAGGAACACAGTAGAAACAGTGAGAGTATGGGCTCCTGGGTCCTACTCAAAACAAGAGCTCTAGCCATGTTGGTGGTGAGAGCAATTCATCAGGTTCTGGGTAACAGCACTTCTAGACCTTTGGCTTTTATGGCCCATCCCTCACTTTGGTAACCAACCCCCCCCATTGAACCCCAACAGAGTGGTTTCTCTTTCACTGATTTAAATGGCTGATAAGATCTTTAAGAGTGTCTCATTCATTTACCATCAAATTAAAAAAGAGAAATAAAGCCCTGCCATTGTACTAGCCTCAGGGTGGATAATCATAAAATTTTCTCATACTCATTGTATCAAATGATTACAGTAAAATTCCCCAAGCATTCTATTAAGTCCCTTGGGAATGAATGTTAGGAGGCTGACCATTTCCAAATAGCGTTATTTATATTGGTGGAATAGCCTACTTTACACAAGACACATAGAATATGTGGCTGCTTTTAATATTGTGTCTACTGTAGCAAATTTAAATATACAAACAGTTCCCTTTGGTCACCTAAAAAAAAAAAAAAAACGAAAAAGAAAAAAGGCCAGCTGGGCACAGGATATTGAGATGTTAGGTTTAAAGACAAGCTAAAAATCAATTTGCAGCAATGCAATATATTTGAAGACATCTGGGAAATAACATGACTGCAGGAACTTGCTCGAGTGCTGCTACTGAGGATGACTGGATCAGTTTATCCCTAAAGCTAAAAGACAGAGCCAAAAATAAATGGCAGCTCAGAATGTCAGCAGAAAAGCAAACTTCACATGAAATTCATGTTGGAAAATAATTAGTTTTACTGGTCATACTTGTCCATTAAGAGAGCTTATATATGTTGGTTTGCTTGTGGTTTATTTTGAGGGCCTTTTATGTATTGTTTCATAAGAGAATTAAGATGACTTGCAAAGGTACACATTATAGAGCAAAGATAAGAAAAATCAAGAATAATTAAGAATTATACAGAGGACAATGAACAGTAGGAAAATAAGATACAGGCAGAACAAAACATGTATGGTGAAATACTATCAAATTTCACATAAAAATTTCTAGCAGCCAATAAGAAGACACAAGCATGATTCATTACATGTTTTAGATTCTCCATAAAATAGAAAAACATAAGAGCAAATGCAACTATTCTTAATTCTGAGATAAAAGTTAGTAATATTAGTAAGAGTATCACTTATCAAACATTTGTCAATGTCAATGCTTAGAACTGTCCTAAACACATTACACAAATTAATAGGTTCGATCTTAACAAAAATCCTAAATAAGTGATACTATCTCCATTTTACAGAGGGGGAAATTGAATCAAAGTAAGATCAAATGCCAAGCCAAAGGTTTCCAGCTAGGAAATTCAGGAATCAGAATTGGGTTCCCTGCAGTCTGGCTCCAGAGTCTGTCCTTTTAGTCACTTTATTTATAAAAAGCCCAAAATAATGAAAAAAAATGTTTGTATATTAAATTTGGATTGGGTCATTTCCTTATGTCACAAGACCTGTGGCATCAGGCTAAAAGATCCAAAAAATGCTTCTAGAAAGTAAAATGATGTGGCCCAGTTACCAGGCTCTTTTTTCTTTTGCCTTAATCTAAAGACTGTAAACTCCAACACTGCACTGACCACACTGGTAATCTAAATCAGTGGTGTGAGCCAGGAGTGAGCAAAAAGGAAGGAAAAGGTCAGTGACCAAAGAAGGAACTATTTCTTGGTTCCACAAATTTGTTGCCAGGCAGGGATATGTGCTCAGTATGGTCAGATTTTTTTTTCTATTGTTTCCAGGGAAATCCAGAATTTTATGCAAATTTTATATTCCTTGTTAGTGTGTGTGTGTGTGTGTGTGTGCGTGTGTGTTTATAAATACACATAAACTGAACAGAGAGAACATGTATACAAGCTGGATTTGACTAAGAGGTCTCTAGTTTGTCACCTTACTTTAGCATTGTTCAAGAAGTGGTTCTCAAATTTTATCCACAACGACGTCTGAGGGTAGTGGTAGCTATCAGTAATGTCCTCGTCTTGGAACCAGGACCTTCTAAGGAGAGGACACTGGGACTCCTCCCTTTCCTTCTCTCCTCTTCCTCCACTTCCCCACATTCCCCTGAGAATTACTGATTCACAGAAATGAATTAGTGCTTTTCTCTCAGTCAATCCTCCATAAGCATTTGTTTTTCTCTGCTAAGCTTTTTGAACAATATTGAGGTTGAGAGTTTGGAATTATACTCCCCATGAAGGACCTCAAGTACTTAGAATACAGCTTTTTTAGGCTGCCAGGTAAATGCAGAGTTAGTGTGGGTTAAGCCTCTCTTCATATTCTCTTGTGAGTTAGAGCTGCCTAACCAACCTCAGAAGCAGCCTTTGCTCAGAGGCAATGAAGGCTTCCTTCAGAATGTATTCTAAGTCTATTCAAACAGTGTTGAGAGAGAAAGGCGGTGGAGTTGGATATGAAGTTTCTATGGTTCTAATCATAAATCCAAAAAAAGTCAGTGGGGAAGTCCCTCCACATTTTACTTTTCCAAGTCACTATTTTCCTAAATCAATGGCAGTAACAGTCTGACTTAGGGAAAACTATAATGAAATTTAAAACAATGACAGGAGGCAGAGGGGGTATACAATTTTAACTACATTCGTAACGTCCCAACAACATGCTAAAGGGACTGGAGAGTAGCTGATAGCCATGATATGATTAAAATACAATGTGCTTAAAATATGTCTCTGCTCTGTTCCCTGTAATTATCACTCAACACCACCATTTCCAATCAAAAAAGTTTTACTAAATTACCTCATTTGGAGTTCATGAGAACAGACAAGAGATACGTATTATCATCAGTACCATCGCTCTCATGCCACGTTGCTTTCTGCAATGTGGAGTGCCTAACACAGCATGGATCGAGGAAAACCATCTGGTGAACGTCAGAGGACCATGCAATACAGTGTACACAGGAACACTGGAGTTTTCCATAAGAGAAAGTCTAACCAAGCAATAAACTACGGAAATTGAAATGATTTCCCAAGTCAGGGTGTGGAGTTACAAGGGATAACTATATCCCGCTCCCTGGTCTTGAGCATCAGAGCACACTCTCTCCAGCAAAGCTGCCCCAGTTGTTTTAATACATGATGATCCCTATAAGAAATAAGGACCCTGACACATGCTAGAGCAGAATGAAAAGAGCAGTTGCTCTCACCTAGCTCTCACCAATGCCTGCTTTCATTACGTTCTTCTCGTGGAGAAAAAAAATGTGTTCATCATAGCATTATTCATAATTCTAGAAACCTAAAAAAATAATGCATAAACAATAAGGCAAGGATGAAATACATTACATTACAGCAAACATCCTGCAGCCTTTAAATATTGTGCTTCCAAAAGGTTTTCAATGATTAGAAAGAAATGCTTATGTCACAACAGTAGGTGAGAATGACAGATGATAAAACTGATGACACAGAAATATCTCACATATGCCAACCCAGACATGAAAGAAATAATGAAGAGTGATTGCTTCTAGGTGGTGGAGTGAAAGGTGTGTTTTTCTTCTTTTTATACTTATTTTTTTCTGTTTAATCCAAATGTTTAACAATAAACACACAATTATTTTTATAATCAACCCCCCCCAAATTCAAAGCTCTCAAAGAACAACTGACTCTAAAAATATAGGTAACTGAGGTTCTTCCTGCCAAGAAATTCTGCCTCCCACAGGTTAAAAGGGAAAATACAGTCCTACAGCACCAAAGTCCATTGCCTCTGCCTACATTCATCGGTTTCAGCCACTCACAAAGCTCTGTCTATAATGGCTCAGACGAGTAACACTAAGTGACCGCAAACATCATGAAAAAAGAGCCTTCATTTCTCACCGGCTATGTGTCCTCCATCTACTATCACATAGAGGTAACATCTACTCAATTTGTCAAGGCAATTTTGCAATGACAAATTGATGAAGTTAAAGTCATTAGCATTTCTGCAGAAATATTATTATAAATGTAACTCACATATTTTTGAACTCTCCACCAACATCAAGGTTATGCTTGAAGTATAAAGAAGATACGAGAGGACTGGGAAGCGAACCGATTCTTTTGAATCAATGTTATAGAAATGAATTGTGTCATTTTTAACTCTTCCTATAATATTAAAAAAGAGAAAAATCTTATACTGCAAAAAATATTAGGTTAGCAATCTGCAATTATTAGTCATTGATTTTGTGCAAGCACTGACTATTTCAGAATGCTGCTGTGGGGATATGATATATTTAAATATTGGGACAGAAGTTGGCTAAGCCTACATTTCTCAGATTAAATAATACATCAATTTCATCCATGCTTTTTTTACTCTTAGCAACTGGGAAGTGCTGTTCACTAAAACTAGGATGATATAGAAGAAAACCACCTCTTTAAGTCATCAATGAAGAAAACAAAAGACTAATTTAGGGTTAAGATTACCTTTATCATGAAATCCATCTGATGACAAGTTATAGGATAATAGGTGCCAGGAGTGGATGCTTAACCTATTTATGTGGTTCCATTAGCCCATTTCACAGACTAAGTAAGTGTGGCCCAGAAAGTTTAAATAACTTGTTCAGGATCACATGGGTACCAAGGGTTGCAAATCACCGATAATGTCCACCCTGGGTTGATACCCAAAGAACTCTAGAAAGTGAAGAATCAGATGTTCCTTCACTCTGATTTTCCAATTGTGCTTCAAAACTTTCCCCATCTCTTACCCCTACTTGTCTTTGTGTGCTATTTTTATTCTCTCATCATAAACTGTTTTCTTTTTTTTTTTTTTAGATTTTTATTTATTTGACAGAGAGAGAGAGATCACAAGTAGGCAGAGAGAGAGGAAGGGAAGCAGGCTCCCCGCCTAGCAGAGAGCCTGATGTGGGGCTCGATCCCAGGACCCTGGGATCATGACCTGAGCGGAAGGCAGAGGCTTTAACCCACTGAGCCACCCAGGTGCCCCCATAAACTGTTTTCTTATGCATAATCCTCATATCTCAAATGTCTTCCATATTTTCTTTTTAAAAGAATCCCTGTAAAGCTTCTGATTAATCCTTAATAAGTAAGATCTCCCTACCATAACCAATCCAGTGTGGCCAGTGGATAAAGTCTTGTAAGAAAATGGAAGCTCCTTTGGACCCCACGTTGTTTGAGTACAGAAAGAAACTGTTCTTCGAGGAGGAAAATTCTTCTAGGTAGCAAAACAATTGGTATCCATTAAAATTTGATATGTAATTTCTGTACATAACAGAATGATATGTAAATGTAATAGAGTAAGGTTTGTGATTTAAGTATATATTTTTTAAAGTTACAACTGCTCTCTTTATCACTTAATAGTAGAGGCTTTCTACCATTATATGGATAGGAAGAACACAGAACAAAACGACAGGTTTTTGGATTTTGAGATTATGAGTAGATTTTGACCAATAATCATGATAACACTCTTGACATCATGGTTTTTGACTGGCAGAGCTACATGACTAAATAAGAAAAATTGTTCTTCTGAATTCCAATGACTGCACAAAATATCAAGAGCAAAATCCCAGAAAAATATGAACATAAAGTAATGCCATAACACAAACTGTGGAAGAATCATGATGATGTCCCCTTGCAGGGGTTGGTATGAAAGGAGAAACAACAGATAAATTTCACTACGATTTAGATGCTGAGAAGTTCTTAGTAAGTCTTTGGGCCTAGGTTAAGTCCTTGGGAGAGAAGAACAGTACATGAGAGGCAGAAGGGAATCGTGCTGGGCCTTCCCATGTTAAACTGAGAAGACTCAAACCTTTTAGGAAAGCTGGAGATCTAAAATGAATTCCCAGTGGCTGATGTCTGAATCCAGGACAATGTTCCTGAAGCAGTGGCTATCGGGAATACTTTCTACCCCCACTGTTGCAGGAAAATAAGCAGAGTCTCTTGAGGTAATGGGAGGAGGCTAGTAAACACTTCTCAATCTCAGAGAAGGAGATCCCATGTAGCCAACTACCGCATGCTTATGTGGAAGCACTGACCTTCACAGCAGATGCAGCCGGGCTACAAAGGTTATCTCCAAAAGCAGGAGGGACAAATTACACCTCAGTGGAGGCCAACAAACACCAAAGGCCATTGTGGATGAGAGATGCACATTACACCGCACCCCCAGTACAAAGATTTAAGTGGATTCTCCCAAAGGTAGTTGCTTTGAAGGAAAAAAGAATGCATAAAGGGGTCATAATGGGGGTAAATTCTGAAATGAGAAGATATTTACCCTAAAAATGACTGAGTTTAAAATTAGATACGATGGGTCCAAAACTTTAACCGATACTTCACCAAATAAGATATACAGAGGGCAAATAAGCATGTGAAAAGATGGTCCACATTGTATGTCAACAGGGAAATACAAACTAAAACAACAATGAGATACCACTGATTACCAGTTAGGATGGCCAAAATCCAGAGGACGGACAACACCAAATCCTGGCCAGGATGTGGAACAACAGGAATTCTCGTTCATTGCTGGTGGGACTGCAAAATGGTACAGCCGATTTGGAGGGTAGTTTGGCAGCCTCTTACAGAACTAAATAATCTTACTGTAAGATCTAGCAATCGTGCTCCTTCATATTTTCCCAAAGGAATTAGAAACTTAATGCTCGCCACAACAATCTGTATAAGATTCATAGCAGTTTCATTCATAATTGCCAAAACTTGGAACCAGCCAAATTGGTGAATGAATAAATAGTCTGTTATAGCCGGTCTGTGGAATATTATTCAGTACTAAAAGAAATGAGCTATCAATCCGTGAAAAAAACATGGAGAAACTTAAATTTATATTATTAAGTGGAAGAAGCCAATCTGAAAAATCTATACATTGTATGATCCAATTATATAACATTCTGGAAAAACAAAATTATGGAGACAGTGAAAAGATTAGTGGTTGTCAGGGATTAGGGCAAGAGAGGAATGAATACATGCAGCACAGAAGATTTTTAAGACAGTGAAACTACTCTGTATGATACTATAATGGTGGATTCATGTCATGATACATTTGCCCAAACCTATAGAATGTACAACACCAACAGTGAACTCTAATATACGCCATGGATTTGGAGTGCTATTGATGTGTCAACATAGGTTCATCCATTAACAGTCTACTACCATGGTGGTGGACGTTGGCAACTGAGAAGCTGTGCTTGTGTGGGAGCAGGGGGCATATGGGAAATCTCTATACCTTCCTCTCAATTTGTTATAAATCTAAAACTGCTCTAAAAAATAAAGTGTATTAAAAATATACTTCAAAAACTGGATGTGACTGAGTTACCCTAAAATGGCTAGAATAAAGGTGCTACACTAAGCAGAAATAAAAGCTCATGAGTTGAGTTGGATTTTAAGGAAATAACCATATTACATCTTTGTACAATCTAGATTTGTGACTGTATAAATTTTTTAATGAATATAAATTTATAATTTATGTATATATGCATTCATATATTTTATATGCATATATGCATTTATGTGCATGTGTGAAAATCAAATACGGGGCATTTGATTTAGAGGATTCAATTAATAACATTTTAATTATGAAAATACTTAAATGGATTATTTCTTTCTCAACTAAGCATTGCCTATCCATGAAATTTTTTTGTATTATGTCATAATTGGCTGAATAATCTCTTTTACACTTCTTGAACAAAGGCTGAGATTCAGCATGTTACTAAAGTAATGAGATAGTAAATGTCTGACTATGTACAATGTACAACATGGCAATGATCAAATGAAGAAAAGTATTTTGGCAAACCGATGAGACCAGGTATTTGTTCAGGCTACATTTTTCACTGCACTTGACAGTAGTTTGGGGATTATAGAAATAACTCTTTAATACATTCTCTTTACTATTTTACACATAGTTTACTTATTTCTGCCCAATTTTCTGCCTGGTTCTTATCCTTCCCCTTCTGTCATCATTCTTCAAAAGGCTCTCTCAGAGACAGTGGTTAGTGTTGACTATAGACCATATGATAACGTGTAGAGATTACACCCTTCTCCCTTTCCAATGAAACTGAATTCACAGTTAATACAGATTTCATATGTTCTTCTATTGACCAACTAATAATAAGATCATGAAACACATTTATATGACACATTATGTACTTGTAAAGTTCCATTCTTATTTAACTGGAAATATAAGGCATTCTTATTTTACAGAATATTATTTATGCAAACACAGGTATTAACCTAGTGAAAGAAGACACACAAAAGTAAAAAAGCAATAGCAAAATAAAATCATCTTCTAAGTACTTTAAAAATTAAAAGAATATGTCAAACAAAATGTCAGAGAGAATTATCTTACTAGATTTAGAATATGAGACCAATGTGACCCTGATTCCAACTATAATCTGAAACACAATTAGACATCTTATGAGGAATTGATTAAATAATTGACCCAGAGACACTAATCATATTTAAATTATAAGTTATTACAACAAAAATCAGTATCAGGTAAGGTAAGTAAAATTCTGTTGAGAACTTGATTTCTTTAAACAGTGATTAATATACCAAAAGGTCAGGACTTTTTTTTTTAAAAGTCAGACAAAGAATAACATGCCTGTTTGTTTTAATGTAGCATCTCTACAGTATGTATCTTTTCCTATATTCAAGTTACCAAAAGCAGTCAACAAAAAAGCAGCAGCAAGATATCCAGAAAGAAAAGTGACAAAGTCCTATAATACCAGAGCTTGAACTTTTTCATTGATACTCCTTTCTGCTCTCCTTTAATTATCCCATAAAGATAGACTCACAAAGAGGAGGCCTGTAACAGGAGTGAAAACATTCCTACAGCTTTACCCTTCTGTCCAGTGACAAAAAACAATCCAGAGAAACTTCTCATCAGTGCCTCTTGCCTCAACAGTAGCCCCAGCAACAGGTAAACAGATAGACAGCTATTCAAAATATTCTATACTGCTTGCTTAATTAAAAGCTACACTTAGAATTTTGGTTGATTTTTTTTCTATTACTGTGCAAACAAAGCAGACTTTAAGTGGGATATTTTTTCTCCCAAGTTAATTCCTTATAAACAGTTCCAGCATATTACTTCCTTTATCATTAAAGCTAAAAACTTCACTACAATGAAACTGAGACACCAGAAGCTTTTTGGTAATAGGTAGTTGAAAAAAGGAATTGTACCATTACAGAGTAGACTACGTAATACCCGCTTTTCTTTAGAGACCAATGTGGTTCCTCCTTACTCTAAACTGCTATGACTTTATCATTCTCAGGAAGTATAAAGTTAATATTTGAGGACAATGTAATTAATTTATTTTTATTTTGCAAACATATTCTATGTATATGCTAGGAAATGCTTTAAATAATTTCTAGTGATGAAGCACTTTAATCTTCATAATAACACAATGAGATAGGTACTATTAAGGTCCCAAGATTTTCGTCCCAAAAAGATGAAAATCTGAGGCACAGAGAACTTAAGTGTCCTGACCAAGGACACACAGTTAGTAAGTAGCATCGGTAGTATACACCTTGGCAGTCTGAATCCAGAATCTATGCCATCAAACACTGTATCATGTAGTCATGGAAATGTGGGTGTCTTATTCTCTCTGAATGACTAGCCAACCTTCCAATCAAATCCTATGCTCTAAATTACCTTCATGGTTTTCCGCCAGAATTTTTCTAAGGTCACAGTTAGCAAGATAAATTAGTGTCAGTATATATGCATAATGTTTCCAGACACCATGCAATCTGTTTTTCTAGAACTTTAGTAATTGACAAAAACAAACAAACAAAAAGTAGAGGAAGGTGAAATCCCATATTAAAAAGCACCATATCCTTGACCATATCCAACTGTCACTTGACCCCTTATATGAGATGCCTCTATGCACTAGACAGAGCTTTTCTTGCTAAATGTTAACTTTGCAAGTTTGAGTCTCCATGCTCCTCCAACACATGTCTCAGAGTCAGGTAGCTCAGGGTGAGATTTTGTGTATTTGTACAGCTAAACACATTTGATACAGAGATTTCAGAAGCACTTATGTCCTGCTTCTGTCTTAGGGAATGTGGTTTACATTCATCATGCTGACTTTCTTTATTGACAACAATGTCAATAAAAAGAACAGTAATTAGGAAAGTCATTCGTGGAACTCCCTTCCCATTAACTGGACTCAAAATTTTCAATTCCTTGAGAGTCTACAACCATTTCCTTTTTCTGTCCTAAGGAATCATACTACTGTATTCTTTCTAATCTCCAGGTCAAATGTCAGCTGCTGTAAACTGCAGACCATGGAGAGGCTGCTTTGTTTGCTTTTGATGCCAGGAGCACTGTATTCAGAGTCAAAAACTCTGGAACTGGGTTTTAATTCTGTCATGTACTGGCTGTGAGGTCTTGAAGCAAGTGCTCGCCATCTCTGACTTAGGGAATCCTCCTCTCTAAGAAGGGCGTGATGCTGACAACAGCACAGTACTGTTGGACAATTCAATAAACTCCTGTGTGGGTGGGACAATTTATTAATGATTGACATCTAATATTAATTTTGCTAAGAACTAGAAGAAAAGTGACTAATAGCCAAAATTTGTGAGCATCTGAAACTTAGTTCCTAGTTGCCTAATATAGGAAACAATCATGATTTATATACAGAATAAGTTCTGTTTATGATATGCAACTGGTTATAACTATTTTCACTATCACTATTTTCAACTATCACTATTTTCTCCAAATAAATTTAAGTGATAGTCCAAAAGATTTAGATAACTGATTTACAAAATGTTACCAAAAAGGCCTTCCTTACATTATTTTGAGATAATTATGTCTCAGAAATATTGCAGTGGAAATGTCATGCCTACCAACCCGATTTCTTTAGCTCAACTAAACTAAATGCTTTCTGAAAATCCATACTGTATTTGGTACATTTAAGAGTCACAATCATAAGACCAAATTGTGCTCTTCCACAATGCAAAGGAAGAATTTGGCCTTCATTCACTTTCCGTAAATCTGAGAGAAGAGAAATAAATTACATTTTTAGCCAATCCAGGCATGTTACTTACACAAGCACGACAAGAAATTTTGTTTGAATGAACTTAGCTGAAAAACAGACTCTAATAGAAATGAAAACCCTTTGATGTGTCTCTTGGAAGGTCCATTTATAGCACTTCCACATGAAAAAGCCCAGTGACAAATGGTTTCTGAAGACGAGGATGCTTTTGGCCACATGGAAAATGAAAAAGCAAGCAAAGGTTTTTGTGATAATCCCCTACCACCACTTACTGGGGATTTTGCCCACTTTTTAGGAAATACTTTCTCACCCTTAACTAGTGTCTTGTTCCCTGACCTATCAGTGAGGCTTTATTTCTGATAAATTGATTTCTAAAAGGAAACAGTCATTTAATATGTTGCCCCTTAAAGACACTTCATTTAAGGAATAGAGGCAGTGCCCATCCCAGAGTAAGATAGTTGAATCCGTGAACCATTGGTGTCTAGAATATAATGTTGAGCCAAAATACATATGGTCAACCTCCTACTCTTAAGACCTGGTTTGGGTCTTAAGGTATTGAGATCCTTTTGAGAAGGACCTACCTATTTTCAACGTCAGGGTGTCTTAGGAACATCCAGAAAACAGAACATAAGACCAAACTCTTTACCAAACTGAAAGCCGGTAAGATTAGAGTTATATTTAAATATTCTTTCTTTTCCCATAATAAATTATTGCCAGAGGGAAATATTCAGTTCCTTACCAAAACACATGTTTATGGATATAGATAAAAGAGGCATTACTTTTTATTTCATTTAAATATATATTGGCTTGGCATCCTAGCCAGAAAAGGACTGAATAATAATGAGTAACTAAATTTTAATTGGTATATATGTAGGCAACTCCTACTGGCATGCTCTGTGTAAAAATACCTTCATTTTTCTAGTATTTCATTCAATACTAAAAGTAACTTTTTTGTAGGGTAAAAAAATGTTGATTTTTTTTTTTCTCATCCTCTGTGCTGCAATTATATGTTTAGGAATTGAATTTCTTCCCAAATGTCATTGAGACATTCTATTAAGAAGTCTTATTATAAGAAAAGGTTCATTTACTGGGATGGAGGGGGGGGGTTGAAATGAACCCATTATACCATACAAGAATCTAAAATCTTTCACTTTCTATTGAATTTTATGCTATTTTATCCTCTATTCCTTTTGCTGTCATTTGCTTTATTTTTGTTGCTCTTGTTTAAAAATACAATTAACCCTTCAACAATGCAGGGGTTAGGGTAGGACACCCATGCAGTCAGAAATCTGCATATAACTTTTGACTCCCCCAAAACTTAACTACCAATAGCCTACTCTTGACCAGAAGCTTTTACTGATAACCTAACAGTCAATTAAAACATACGTTGTATATGTTAGACATATTATGTGCTGCATTCTTAAATAAAGTAAGTTAGAGAAAAGAAAATGTTATTAAGAAACACAAGAGAAAATACATTTATAGTATTGTACAGTATTTATCAAAAAAAAATCCACAAATAAGTGGACCATGCAATTCAAAACCATGTTGCTCAAGGGTCAACTGTATTTAATTTAATTTATATAGAGATAGATTAGATAAAGGTAGTGGTGAAATACATAGATTTGTATGTTTTGTGTTTTATGTTCACAAATATACAGTTTTAAAAATACAAGTCTAATTAAATCTGCAGATTCTTTTCAGAAACAGTGAATTTCCGAGAAAGAAAGCATGGCAATTTGTAGATAGTTATCACACCAAAAGGAACATCAATTGCAAATGCCATGCTCAACAAATGAAATACAGTAAATTAAATACAACTACTTTCTGTAACACTTTATGCCTCTATCTGTTAATTTTGAAGAAGGCACCATAGTGAGGCTCATTTTAGTACAAAGTCATACTGCAGATGTACTACATTTATTTATTTTTCTTTATGAAAAAAAAATATATAAAACTTTATAGCCTGTCCCAATTCCACATTAGGAATAGCATGAAAAGCTTCTCTGTATCTAACTTCCCCAATCCCTTAGATGACTTCACGTTTCCTCTCTCTTCTACTACCCAGTGTTTCAAACCCGCATCTGAACCCTGGAAACCAGGGTCAAGGAACAAGGTGTCCTTCCTTCTGTCCTTCTTTATACCTTTGACTCATCTCCTCCAACATCCTCTAAGACATTCTCTCAATTATGTCCTTCCTCACCATCTTCAGTGGCTCCTTCCGCTCAGCCTTTCTATATAAACAAAATGATGAATCTCTTTTCTATCTTAAGAAAAAAAAAAAAAAAGAAACTTCTCTAATCTCTTTGTCCTCTGGTTTTCAACCTGTGCATCTCCTCCTCATCACTGATTTCCTCAGTGTCTCCTCCCTTCAGGCGGCTACAAACTACTTCCACTCAATTCACTCCTCATCCTTTGTCCTCAGTTTGCTACCCCACCACCCTGCTAACAGGGCATAGAACAAGCTTCTAAAGGCCAAATTCAAGGCTTCTTTCATCCTCAAATAACCTGACCTCTCACAGTCTGGGGCACTGCCTAGCAAGCTATCCTTTTTTTTTTTTTCTCTCCCCCAAAACTCTTCCCTGTTTTCTTCTCATTCTCCTTCTAGATTCCTGAGAACTTCTTATAAATCCCTTGCCAGGCCCCTCTTCATGCCCACCCCCACAAATGCTGTTGTTTACCTCATAGTTCTGTCCTTGCTCCTCTTTTTCTTCCCAGAGCTTCTCCCCCTAACTCTGCCCATTCTATTTCTGTCTCATTCACTTATCCCTCTTCCTATACCCACCTCAGAAAATGCATTGTTTCTCAAGATTCCTTCATGGACCTCTTTGCTTCCTCCATCTACAAAAAAGCATTAATAAGAACAACTACTCATCAAGTTGTTAGATGATTAGATTAGATGGTGCATGTAGGACACTAAGCATGATGCATGCCACCATATCAATAATTACTGGCTATTCCTTTTTTACCTCAAGGTAAAAATCTGGCAATCATCCTCTGCTCTTCACTATCATGGGAATAAGAAAATTGGCCAATGAATGGGTCAGAGAAGAAATCAAGTCCTGAGATACTGCTTTTTAATAACTCCTGAAAGCTATCCATTATCCTCCAGTGCCACTTTGACTGCTTTATATCAGCAACCCCTCTTCTATACGATTTGTCCATTGTGTCATCTTCTAGCATACAAATATAATCCATTTTCTCCCTTACTTGATATCTGCTGTTCAGTAGATATGTATTTTAAAAAATTAACAAGTAGTTGGAAGAACTAATTTTGTACTTTTCCAGTTTCATCTGACCCACATAGAGTTCAGGCTCCATAGCAAAAAACAAAAAACAAAAAACAAAAACAAACACACACACACACACACACACACACACACACACACACACACACACAAAAGCATCCCTGGAAACATCAACAATTCATCACTTCTGGTAAATCTCTCTCTTCTCAGGAGGAGTAGGAGTGGTTTGACCTTTATGCCAGGCAAACAACTACTGGCAGGGGTTTGGTGTTTAGAGAATCAAAAAAGGACTTCACAGAGAACAGCAAGCCAGAACAGAGTCCACAGAGGCAACACCAAGTCCAACACAAGATCCAAAATAAATTGGTGAGGATATTGTATCCTGACAATGATAAAATTCACAAGTGGTGATGGGTTCTAGGGTAATTGATAAGAATGCTTGTAGGTATTTACAGCTTATCTTTTTTTAAAGCTAGCTAGTGTCTGACATGTGGATGAATTGGGTGGTCTTATAAAAGTGGCAGCATAAAGAGGGGATCAGGAGGGAGACAAACCATAAGAGACTCTTAATCTGACAAAACAAACTGAGGGTTGCTGGGGGGAGGGGGATAGGGAGAAGGTGGTGGGGTTATGGTCATTGGGGAGGGTATGTGCTATGGTGAGTCCTGTGACGTGGGAAGCCTAACTATTCACAGACCTGTACCCCTGGGCAAATAATACATTATATGTTAATGTTTTTTAAAAAAGGAAGTGAGTGAATAAAGCAAAATTTAAATTAAAAAAAAGTGGCAGCATTCAGTGATACACACTTAACTTGAGTCTAGGGAAACACTGCTAATCTTTTAGACATCTTCTTATCCCTCCCTTTCTTGTGAATATTCCTTAAATTTTCCCCATTCCTCTAGACAAGAGTTCATTCTCTCATAGTTGCTTCACGCTCTACGATGTTTTTAGTTCTCATCAATTGCATGTACGATTGTTCATTAGTTTCATGTTTATCTTCTCAATCTGACTATGAATTTCAAGTAGTGGACACTCCATAGTGTTCATAACAGACATTCCACAGATCTTTGTTGAAGGGATAAATGAGTAAGTACATAAGCAAATACCTTTGTCTCTCCCTGTGGAAAGGGTTAATGCTGAATAGAGTATTGTGATAGATCTTCCAGGAACATCTTCTCTGCACTTAAAAGAACTGAGATGTAACTGTGTGCCTAGTTTGAGGCCTGATGATCTGACATAAGCCCACCTCCACGATGTCATACCAGCTATGTCTTAAGAGTGGCAGCATGTCTTCCTTCTCAGCATAATATAAACAGGACTTCTGAGGTGAGCCGTTCCCTTGGTTAAAAATTATGAAGCTTTCTGGTTTCATCATTATAAATAAAAATGTAAAGAAAATGCACGTTGAACTTGAAGGTAAATGTCTAAAGTTAACTAACTGTTGGGTGAGTTTTTGTTGTTGTTGTTGTTGTATATAATTTCTTTTCCCCTTCTCACAAATTTATGAACCTCCAAAGAATAGTTAGTTCTTGCTTGCAAAACTGCAATCACTTCTCAGCCTCTCACACATGCTCTGGGTATTCATTTACTGATCTTGATGATATCGTGTGAAACAACTGTGCTAAATTAGACTCGATTCTTCCACAGAACTTCAGTAGGGAATTGTAACACATCTGCATAATATGATGTTGGGACTGAATTGGGCCGTCCTACAATACCTTTTTAAAATTATAAGCAACAGGAACAAACTGTTAGGGAAATGTCCTCTCAATTCCCTGAACTATGTGTTTAGCAGATTTCCACTATATGGCTTTATGTTCATTAACATTCATGCCATTGTCTGTAACTTCATTTGTTTCACTGTTTGCTTTAGATTTTTCCTTGCTGAAATATTTGCCTTTATTCTTTCTTCTTACTGATTCTTCTGGAGCTTTGACTATTCTTTTTGGTTTTAGCAGAATATTCTTGGAGGATAATTACCAAAAACTTATTTATGAACACACTTTATAGATTTTTTTTTCTCTAAAAAGAGATACATATAGAAGGCCACTTTTCACTGATTAGGAAAATTCTGTGAAAAATACACCTATTGAATTCAGAGCCCTTCCCCCAGTCTCCTAATGTTATTTCAGAAGTGGAGAAACTACTGTCAACACCTGCATTTTCAGTTGAAATTGTTTCCTATCTTCTTTCTCAGTCTAACTATAATCTGAGTAATTAGTCAGTAGGACATGGGCTATAGGGTTGGGTTTTTTTTTTTTCCTATTAGAGATGATTGATTTGCATAGAAATATCTACCCTGTCTTATTTGGCTCCCCCTTGTGATTAAATTGCACAAATTTCTGAGAGTTCACACATACTGAATGTGGAGATAGGAGGCAAAAGTGTTGCTATCTTTCTTTCGTTGAGCATATTTGTCTGACGCAGAAGTATATGTTATTCATGCACTTGGTTTCACCATTATAGTGTTCTAAATAAATGAATAGATACCATAAAGTATCATAGACCTCCTAAAATATTTTTAATCCATTTTGACGTTTTAGCTTTTTCATGCTTGAATCTATACAGATTGCCCAATACATAAGAGATGCACGATTGTTTTGGTTGAAAGGACAAAGGCAAGATGGATGTACAGATGGATGGAAGGAAAGAAGGAAGGATGGATGGACTTAGATGAAGTGAGGGGAGGGAGGAAAGAAGAATCTCTGGTTTTCCTTCTACTTATTTTCTTACTATTTTTTGAAGTCACCAGAGAATGCTTCATTGATACCTCAATATAAGTAATGTTCCCAGATTTCTTCCAGACTCTCCTGTATGAAGATAAAGATGCATTGGGGAGTTTATTGTGGCCATTGCTGCTAAGACCTTATGGTTTATAGTGCTTCTGGTTATTAGTTAAGAATTTATGCTATGTTGCTCAAGGCTGTATGTCGACAGGTGGAGGACCTATTCCTCTAAAAAAGTGGCACTACTGACATTTTGAAACAGATAATTATTTGTTTGGTGGGGGTTTGGGGAACCTGTTTTGTGAACTGTCAGATGTTCAGCGGCATCCCTGGACTCTACTCTCTAGATCCCAGTAGTACCTCCCTCCACCAATCATGATAATCAAAAATGTCTCCAAACACTGCAAGACGCCACCCAGGGGTAAGGTGAAATTGCCCCCAGTTGAAAACCACTCCTCTGTATATAGATATTTATCTTATACAGCAGCCATAATATGTCACGGATTTTCTAGTAGGGTGGGAAACCACTCTTTAAATTTCCCCCCAAGGGTCAAACAGAGATCTCTTTGCTGAGGAATCACGCTCAAGGCAGATTCTGTGATAAAACCCATTTCTTCTCCTCCTCAGCTCACCAGGTTCATACCTTCACACACATACCTCTGGGTTGCTCGCCCTTCTCCAGTTATCTACCTCCTATGCAGTCACCTCCAATCAACCACTCATCCACGGTTTGAATTTATTTTGAAAATATCAATAAACAAGCAAAGTGTATTGGCCAAGTATGTATTACTTCCGTGGTAACAGAGTTATATTCTAGACCCTATTACTGATGACTCTTCCTGACTGGCCTCTAGTATGACTACTTATAAAGGATCATGATGAAATTCTCATAAGAGTGAATGGGAGCATGTGTTGATGGTAAGAGTTCAGGATCTAAATTTGTACATCCTGGATCAGAATCCCAGCTTTGCAACTTACTAGAGATTTATAACTCTGGGCAAATAACTGTTCTTTGCCTCAGTCCTGGCAATTGTAAAATGGACATAATAATAGTACCTCCTGCATGAAACTGTTATGAAGTTTAAATAAAAGTTAACTAGAAAATCATTTAGAAGAATGTTTAATATATGTTAGCTCTTTTTCTCATACCCATGATAATAGTATAACTTACAGCAGTACTTATTACACACAAGCAGACATACAACACAACATGAATGCACACAAGACAACCAAAAACTTATATTTTATTGTAGTCATTAAGTCTAATATTAAATAACATGTCATATTACATATTGTTTGTCTTTCATTAGTGAATGTTTATACTAGCATTCTTGATTTGCTTTAATTTCCATGTCAGTTAGTAAATACTTAAGCAGCATGCTACTCTTTCCAAATCTGTTCCTCAATTCTATTTTAAAAAAGAAAATATTTAACTTGTCTGTTATGATTAGCAAAGACTTCAGGCTATACTATCAGTGGTCATTTTCAGTGGCTTGATTCTCCCACTCTATAGCATCTTACCCATAAAATATTGCTCCTCATACTCATTCAAAACTTTGAAAGAAATACATATGTGAAAAATATATAAGTAGTAGAGAAAGAAGAAATCAATGGTTCTTGATGCTTTTTAGATTATAATGGGCAAAACAAAGAGGAAGAAAGAATAAGGTAGCAGGAAGGGTTTCATGATGACTCTGGTTTCCATTCTATAATGCATATGAAACAGGAACTTCCCAAGAAGGAAGTATTTTTGGAGGAAATACAGAAAATCCAATTTAGACATGTGTAGAAGGAAAAGAGTATTTAAGTAGGAAGGAGCCTGGTGCGATTTTGACCTCGACTCACAGTAAACACCATGAGCATTCTCTAAATGATTTCAAAAGGCTTTGAAGAAAATCTGCAAAGGAATCCAAACTCAACTAAAACATTTAGAAGCCCAGAGAAAAATATATTTGGATATTTTTGTTATAGTACAAATAAGTTCCCTTTAACAGTTCTGGATTTCCTAAGGAAAGGTGCAGAGGCAACCTACTACAACATCATTTAAATAAAACGGACTAAAGGCATCATTGCTCATGCAAAACCGGAACAGGTCACCATGACCCCTTTAACTAGTTTCATTCCTAAAAATCACCATCATTTGTTGATAAAAATCAATAAGACAAATGGCATCTCTGGTTTTCAAAGGCAGATGAGATATTAGTAGCTTCATTTAATAGATGAGGAAATAAAACCTCAGCTGCTTTAATTAACATATCTGTGGACACAGGCCTATAAATGGCAAAGCAGGAAGTAAAAACCAGGGTTTTAAAATTCTACTTCAGTGTTCACCCATTTTGTTTCCTATCATTCACTGTAGGACTGAATAAATATTTCTGCAAAAAATAAAGAAGTTAACCTCTATGCCCATTACGTCAAAGCTGGTACAATCTCAAGAAGCAACTTTCTATATAGTCCAACAAGTAATCAAATATTGCTTTTATCAAAAGCTTTTGTAATAGGATGTTTGACAAAATGAACAAGGGTTTCTTGTCCATCAAAATCACGAAATGTCACATAGGCAAGAATAGTGGATAATATTACAAGTAGTCTCACATAAGCTGAAAAGAGAAGAGAAGAAAAGGGAGCACACAGCTGTGCCTCTTCTCCTCACGAGCAAGAGGTATTTGGAATTTTTATCATAGACTACTCCTAGGAGAGAGGTAGGGAAAGAAAAGCGGCATTATGCTTGTTTCACTGAAAAGAAAACAAAAATCAGAAAATGATAAAGGGATTTACCTAAAATCACACAGCCCGTTAAGGAACAAACAGAATTGTTTTTGGCTATCCTTTCCAATAGGTTATGCTACTACCTATTATATAAATGTGAACAACTAAATTGGAGAATGGCTCAAAACCAAATGAAATCTCCTTTAATTTGCTACTCTAACTATAAAAAGGACCCATGTTGGGGCTTCACTATAATGGGCTCACTGTGGTGCAGAATGTAATACACTGAGTTCATCTTCAGAATTAACTTCAGGAGCCTGTCCATTAGAATTCTTGAGGAAGTTGCTCCTAGTACAGATTTGACTCACCATTGAGATTAAGTCTAAGAGAACTGCCACAGAGAGAAATAACAGCTCTTCAAAGAAGCTGGTGGTCAACATTTTACTTCTGCCATTTTTCTAAACTCATATATAGAATCCCAACATTCTGTCATTGCCCCTCTAATGATATTATTTAATATCTAATAATGACTACAGATACTGTCACATCTGTAAAATGGGATAATAATAGGATTTAGTCTTATTGTAAGGATTAAATGAGCTAGTATTTTAAAGCACTTAAAATACAAGTGTTTGTTGAATTTAAAAAATAAAACAAATAGTTTATTTTCATCCATGCTGTGCTTTTAGTGTACCTAACTATAAAATTTGTCTCTCCTCAGACATGCTGTTTTTTTATCAACTGAAAAGTAAAAGAAAACATTGAGATAGAAAAGTATTTTTAACAAAGGTCACTTAAGGATCTGATTGTATGAAAAAGAAAAGCTTTCCTGTACTGAAGGGATTTTTTTTTTTTTTGACACAAAGGGGGAAGAAACTGTTTTCTCTGTAAATTTCCAGAAATGTAAATGCTAGACATAATGAGTAATTAACTAGAATTCCTAATTAAGTGTATACAGAGCAAGGGATGATTCTTGCTTTACTTTATCATCCAGTAGCATTTCCAAGAAATGACATCCTCTTACACAAGGGTCTAAAATGCAAATTAATTGTAAGTCTGATGGTCTTGAATCTGAGCAGAAATGACACAAAAAGTGTGAAGTTTCCTTGAATGTCCCTGAGGGTTTAAAGGTGTAGAAGTATTGAATGTGTATAAATAGTACAAGGAAGTTACTGCATCCCATTTTCCTAAATTAGAAATTGACAGGACAAACTCAAGAAGTAGCCCTTGGCGCTAGTTGATATTCAGGGTATATGGTGAGCTAAGGAGGCATGACTCAGAGCTGAAAAATTACTAGACCTACTGAATGCACCCAGATAAGGAGATAAGAGTAAAAAAAGCAGGTCTTCATGCTTGAAAACGTTGAGATCTCAGTGTCTTAGTCCATTTGGGCTGCTATTGCAAAATACCATAGACTGGGTAGCTTATAAAACAAGAGAAATGTATTTCTCACCATTCTAGAGGCTGGGCATCTGAGATCAGGGTGCCAGCATGGTCAAGTGAGCACTCTTCTCCCGAATGACCAAAGATACCTCACTGTGTCCTCACCTGGAGGAAGGGGCCTGAGATTCTCTGGGATTCTTTTATAAGGACATTAATCCAACTCATGAACAGGACCTCCTAGAGGACCCAACTCCTAATACTTCATCTTGGGGGGTTAGGACTTCAACATTTGCATTTTCAGGGGACAAAACACTCAGACTGTAGGCTTCGGTCTAAAGCAAAATATTTATTTAAACTATGGTACTAAGCTTTATTTGAGTTCTAAAAGGCTGAACCATACTACATACAGATTGTCCTAAAGATAAAGGACTATTACCATCACAATTACACTACTTTGTGAACAGGAAAAAGAGTAATATAAGGAAAGGAACATAACTAAGACCAAGTTACCCAAACTAAAAAGGAAGTAGAACTCTTCCAAAGTATAGTTTTGCTTCATTTCTACCTGACAGTTATATTCACCAATTTAGGGATCTGAAAAAGCAACCTGAAGGTTGCTTTTGAAATGAACCTTTCCTAATCCAGTTTGCATCAAGATATTATGCCTGTGAACCTCATATATTTAGTGTGAAAAGGTCCCAATTAATAGGATACTGCTGAAGAAGCAGCCAAAACCAATGCCAATGTCGATTTAAGGGATATTTTTAAATACCATCCCACAGAAGATCCTAAGGTATTGCGTGACAGTCATTACAATGTGAGAAATAGTTCAGATTTTGAATTCATACTAATCTGGATCCAAACACTGACTTTCATTTAATTGCTTATAATCTGGGAAACATCTTTGAACATGTTTGGCCACAGCATCCTCACCTGTAAAATGAATGTAATTATATTAACTCATAACCTTAGGGAATAAATAAGATAATTTATGTGAATCATTCAAGTAAATATTCAACCAATGGAAGCTATTTTTAGTGACCTAAAAGGGGGAAAACCCAGTTTCCATTAATCATGTTAGTCTCATCACAATGTGTATGAAATGATGAAAGCACTTCACAGGTTCTGTTAAAATTAAATAAAAGTGTTCCTCCTCTTTAATTAAAGAGAGATGACATAAAGCCCTAGCTTAGGGACTCCTACCTCCAGATAGCTGTGTTTAATACCTGTAAATACTTCTGGTAGAATTTTCTCTGTTACCATCCCTACTAAATATTACACAGTGATGACTTCACTATAGTATAAAGGCCCTTTTGAGTTGCTTCTCTCTTACCATTTATAACATGCATTTCCCTTCTTATTTGAGTACAGATAGCTTCAAGTTCAGGGAGCAATGATTTGCCTTTGACCTTTTTCCAGATGAGCTATCTAGTTAAGGTCAGGTTATCCAGCTTTTGGAAAAGACCAAAAGGCTGGGATGGTAGTAGTGAATCAGGGTCTTATCTTTGGCTGAAGTAATATCCTCAGTATATATATATTAAAAGTACTTCCCATTGGCAAATTAACATTATAACCAATAGCTAAGTGTCTCAAAGTACAGTTGGCAAGATGAAAGAACACGAGTTTCATTTTGGTTTGCTGTTTTTGAGGTGACTCACTGCAGGTTTTTCTACTGGAAACTGAACTAGGGACCTAATTCTTATGGATGATGTTGGCTTAATTAGAGCACTGTCCATAACAGGCTGACATATAGAGTCCACTGAAACAACTTCTACAGCACAATCAAACAACTTCTTCAAGACAAATGTGGAGGTTGCAATAAACTTTAAACTGTGTATAATTTATCTGACCTAACTTTTTATTGTCCTAATCAAATTCTCCATGAATTTGTCTCTCTAAATTTTAATCTACAGGATCTTATGTATTCAATGGACAGAAAGCTAAATAACGGGCAATGAATTAAAAGTATTAGCCTCTGTACCTCTGTACTTCTTTCTAATTAAGAAAGATGTTAATTGAAATTAGAGTGACACAGACCCTGTGCCGAAATCCCCTGAGTATTGTAATTGGTTTGTGGAGCTGTCGCTCCAGGGTCACTCACTGGAGTGATTCCTGGTTGGGTTGGGAGTGATTGAAAATCCTCACCAAAAAAGCGACCTCAAGCTTATGAAATAGAATTGCCAGTGTAAAAGCAAATATATCCACATCCAAATTAGATTTTCTTTAAGCGTGTGCAGAGACAGTATTTGAGGTCAGATGCTTTTACTAATTCATTCACTTCAGTGGTTCTTTCCCCCATGCAATTTCCTTTAACTCAGTTTGATCACACCTAGACCTTTTAACGGCTTCACATCACCTACAGAACAAAGTGGGATATTTCAAGACTTTGGCAGTAGGCTCCAACTAGCTTTCTGGTTCTCCCCCTTATACACACTGGACAATTCTGCTTTCTTCTTTACTCTAGAGTAATGAATATTTACCAAATAAAACCAAACTTATCCCACAAGACCCGGCCCAAATACTATGTCCTCCAATAAATCCTTTACTGTTCCTCTTGGCTAAAAATAAGATCACACCTTTTGAACTCTTCTCTTTATCTGTATCCCCCACTCATTCTTCCCTCTCTACCTAGCCGATGCTAACCTCCTTGAGAATGAAGATTATTCTTGCTAACTCTTGTAGCCCCAATGTTTATCCAATATTAGGCACCAGCTGAGTAGTCATGAAATAAATCTTGGATTGAAAATAAATTATAAAATTAACAAGTATAAATATGTATTTAAAATTTTATATTTAAGATGCTTTGGGGAACAGCCTATATAATAGTTTCCCTTTGCACTAATTTAGAAAGAGTTTAAACAAGGATAATTAAAGAGAAACGAGATTAAAAAAAAAAGGTATTATCGACAAAATTAACACTGAAAATGAAAATTGATGTTTTAGATATAATACATATAAAACAAAGCATTGGGTGTATCTTATAAAATACATTAATAAATATATGACATAATATGATCAAACTAAATGCCAAATTTAATATATATTTGTGTTGGTTTAATAACACCAAAATGTCTGATAAAGTAATTCTTTTGTCTTAAGTCTAATTTAAGGCAGTGAATATCAGCTTACTCCAAGCAAGGCTGAATGTTAAGACCTAAAGTGAAAAAATTATATGATGTAATCCTTACCCTCAAGGATTAAATAAGACACATTTAAACAAACTAATATAAAAAAATAAATGTACAGATTTTAAGAGAGTGTACAACAAAGACATGAAGGTCTAAAGTCAGGAGAAGAAATACACTGTCTTAGTTCATCTGGGCTGTTAGAACAAAAGAAGAGAGACAGGGCAGCTTACAAACAATGTTTATTTCTCACAGACCTGGAAGCCTAAGATCATGGCACAGGTAGATGTTGTATCTGGTAAGGCATGTTTTCTGGTTCATAGATGGCTGCCTTTTCACTGAGTCCTCACTTGGCAAGAAGGGGCAAGCTAGCTCTCTGGGGTCTCTTTTATAAGGACACGAACCCCATTTATGAAGGCTCCATCCATATGACCTAATCACCTCTCAAAGTTCCCCCCTCCTAATACATCACCTTGGGCATTAGCTTTTAACATATAAACTTGGGGGGGGGGAGGGGTACACAAACATTCAATCCACTGCAGATGCCTTCTTTTGAGAATTTGTAGAACTTAGAATTTGAGGACTAGGGAGAAGGGATCTAGAGAGAGACTGAGGTAGAGAATCCCATTCAAAGATGAACATAAGAAAAGATACTGAGGCAAGACATTTTCCAGAATTTTTCTAGTTTGCCAGAAATGGAAGGTACAAGAAGCTAATCATAACACCTAACATCTTTTGAGCAGTTCCCATATGTTGGGTATTATTTTATAAGTACTTCACATCTTAAATTCACTTAATTTTTCCAAGAGCCATATGAATGGAGGACTGTATTTCCATTTAATAGATGGGGGAAAGGAGGCATAGCAAGTAGAAATGAGAATTACAACTTAAAACATGGGTTGAAATTGTCTCGCATACTGGGTAAAGGAGGCCTCACCATATCCTATTCAGAGAGAATTGGAATGTACTAGCTAGAGGAAGATGAAGATAAGGGATACACGTGAGGGAAAGGAAACCTTGAAAAAAGCATAAGAGGCGTGTGTATGGGGCAATGGGACTGGGGCGAAACAAGAAGCTTGTTGGAGAAAGCCGTGTGACTAGGTTGGAGGGTCTGGCAAACGGAACATGAAAAGCTTGTACACCAGGCTGAGGGCCTTTCTTTCAGAATGAGATTTTAGGGATCTGAAACAATGTAATGAAAGATTCCCATTTTAGATGGGGCACTCTTATAGCTATATGGAGTGCAGATTTGAAGAGAATTAGAGTGTTGGCAGAAAGACCTCTAGATAAGAGGCCATTGGCCTGAATGTTCCAGCAAAAAGATGATGAGACACAGACCTAAAACAGTGACTGCAGGTAAGGAGAGGAGAGAAAATGTGACAGATTATATCATCCAAAAGTGGTCACCACAAGTCCCATCCCACAGCTCCATGTTCCAATGTGACTTGGAGACTTATCTCATGAAGAGGTAGAGTCAATATTCCTTCCCTTTCAATTATAGCAGAAGGGACACCATGCATCCTCTGAACTTAGGCCATAAAATGTGATGCAGACCACCCGGTCCTCTTAGGGTCCTTGCTCTTGGACCCCAGCTGCCTTCCTGAAAGGAAACCCAAACTAATCCCACACAGAGAAACCACATGGGAAGGCCACATAGAAATGTCAGCAGACCACCTAGCTGAGGTCGCAGCCATAATACACCATCAATGCCAGATGCGGAAGTGAAGCTGCCTTCTGATATTTCTAAACCCCGGCCTTTAAGTCTTCCCAGCTGAGGCCCAGACCCCATGGAGTAGAAATTTGCTGTCCCTCCCACTGTTGTTAAGTACTCTGAGTTTGGGGATGGTTTGCTTCTAGAATAGGAGAAAATTGATAACTATTAGAAGATAAAGTAAAAAAAGAGCTGATGATTTCTGAAAACTATAGCTTGACTGGCAGAAGGCTCCATGGTTGGTAGAGGACTAGGGCCAGGAAAGCAAGGGATTGGAAGGAAATGTCTTCAAGTCCTTGTCAAGCTGAATTCCTAATAAAACAGCCCAAAGTGAATGAGAAATCTGATCTTCCTTTAAAATATAAGAAGTCATATTCAAAAAATATTCATATATTTGCCAATAAATCCCATTCTAATTTAAGCAAGTTCCTGGCATATTCCAAAGTAACACTGTGGAAAATATTTCAAGCAGGTAACGTGATTTCTTCCCTAGAGAACTACAAATACTTGAAAATATTTGGAATTTAATTTGGGGCAGTTTAAAGGAAGATTATCTTGTGCTTTGTTTTCCTCGTTTTTCATGACTCCTATTTATTATGTAGAAATATATGTCATGTTTCCAAGTAATCTGTCCAAACTTACTGCAGCCAGACTTTTATGATGTATGACTCAGTAGCAATATGGCTGGATACCTGGTAGATTTTAAAAATTTATTCCTCAGTACAGAAATCTTAAACAAATGGGCCCAACTGCTAAAACTGCTAAAGAAAGAAATGCTTTTTAAAATAAGTGCTTTCATAAATCTTGATTTATTCTCTGTATGTCAGTTCTGCTACCTGATTTCTCCTCTTTCATCAAAAGAGAACATTTAATTGTTTTTCCTTAAGAAATTAAGAAAACTGGGAGTACCTGAGTGGCTCAGCTAGTTAAGGCATCTGACTCTTGATTTCACCTCAGGTCATGATCTCAGGGCCCCACGTTGGGCTCCACACTCAGTGGGGAGTCTGCTTGAGATTCTTTCTCTCCCTCTCCCTCTGCCTCTCCACCCTGCCCTCTCTTTCTCTCTCTCTCAGATAAATAAATAAATGTAAAAGAAAAAAGAAAAAGAAAGAAAACTGCAGGAGTGTTTTCTCCTTGGTGCCAAACTATCTTCACGTGACAGCCAGCACAAGATAAGCATTTTCCTGAATAAGCTCTCAGAATTTTCCCTGCGTAATTAATCTACTTCAAACCAGGCGTAAAACAAAACAAAACAAAACACCTCAACGGAGAGTGGCTTATCACACAGAGCCACGGCACATCAGTGGCCTCCGACTCTGTTTGATTCTCACGTGTCTTCTCCTCATGTCCCCAAGTGTGGCTGATGTGACTGTCAGTTAAAGCTGCATTTAGTAATCGGTTATCACCAGTAATAATTGAGAAGCAAAATGGATACATATTTAGCAAACACAGAGGATATTATACTTGCTCACTCCAGGAAGCCTCCTGAGATCTGCTACTGAACAATAAGAAGGAATTACAGAACAAACTTTGCTTTCTCTGGCATATTAGAGAGCATGACCATTATCACAGTCTCTCCCAGAGTCCTTCTTGCCTAAAATTATCTCATGGCAAATCACCTGACATAATTTAGAGAGTAAGTTGATGAGTAATGGTCAAAGAACGTACTGATAAAAATGGTGCAACTGGTGTGTCCGTATAAAAACAGGAAGGTCATTATATACCACATGTAAAATAAAAAACTGCTTTAATTATACACATTTTTACATAGGAAGACCAATATACACACATATACACACTCGGGGTGTGTGTGTGTGTGTGTGTGTGTGTGTGTGTGTGTGTATCAGGACCTATCTTTTTTTTTTTTTTTTTTTTACTACTGCATGACAAAAGTGGGGGATATTGTAGTTTCTATTTGCCTGCTTACTCAAAACCTTGTGCAGAACTCTTTTTAAATGTAACTTATGGCCAATATTGTATAATGCAACAGGAAACACTTCTTTGTTGCTAAGCTAAATGGACAATTTAGGGCATACATATTCATAAGCCTTTGGAATGTTTCCAATAAATGTTGCATCGTGTAGGAGGAAGAATGGGCTTGCATTAAGCATATTTCGGTAATGGGTAATGCAACCTCCCAGCTCCCCTGCGTGTGCAACTCTTGAGTGATCATCTTCCAAGCCATGATGATTTCACAAGCTCTAATGCATTGGTTTTACATAATTAAATTTTAAAGTAAATTTAATGACCTTTCCCATGTTTCTTCCTTCTTCTCGTAGCCAAACTTAATGTGTACTTAAATCAAATATATATATATACATATATATATATATATATATATATATATGTATGTATACACACACACACTCGGTTCCACAGAAAATGACCTCTTTTGTAAATAGAAGAAAATAAGAAAAGAAAGGAAGAAAGAAATAGCAAGGAAAACTAAAATGTGTTCGCTCTCTCAAACACAGTTAAAACTACAATTTACTGTGGGGAAACACTGCTGAAACCACAACTTTGGGGGCTTTTACACACAAATAGAATTAATCTGATATTCCTTCTTTCCTTCTGGAAGAGAAAAGAAATGGAAGTCTCATTTAAACTCTTATAAATAGATAGAGGTTCAAGTGGTTTAACCAACCTGTCCTGCCAGTTCAAATTACTCTTAAATAATAATGTTTTTAGAGAATCTCATGTAAAAAGGCTGAGTTAAGAACTGTATTTTTATTGCATTCACTCATTCAATACTGTGCTAAGCAAAAGATTGCAAAAAATTATATGACTCTGTGCATTATAACAGCATAGTATTCTTTGAGGGAATGCAAATTTGTAAATTGTTATTCCTGTCCTTGAATCCTCTGATAAGTTTTAACACAGCCCATTGGTCAGTGGTAGTCTTCCATTGTATACAAACTCTCTGTGCTATCTTTAATGTACATCTAAATTTTTCCCAAATTTTTTAAAAAGTTTACTTAAAAATAATTAATAGTGGTATTTATGTTCTTTTCATTGTATCCGAAGCTATCCAGTTATCAATATACAAAGATGATTGGCTCAAATTAGAGTGATGGGGGATACTTACCCCCCTCCTTATTTAACAGAGATGTTTCCTTCCATAAGGGATGCAATCCTGAGCTGGCAGCAGGATTACATAATGCGTAATATTTTTGATGACGTATATATTCATCGGAAGCTTTGTACAGGTAGTTGAAAACAGTAGGCAAAAGCATGGGTCTGGGAGCCAGAAGAGCCATCTCCGGAATCTTCACTCCACATTATAGGTTATGTGACTTTTCAGGTAGGTTATTTTATCTGGTTCAGTTCTTTCATTTTTAAATACAGAATATAATATGCTTCTATGGAAGGAACACTGTGAAGATTAAAGAAAATGTATGTTACTGCCATCTATATAATAGATGCTGGCTAATTTTGGCCATCATTATAGAGAGAGGGGGGAAGAAGTGTGTTCGAACACCATAACATCGGCAACAGTATTTTTAATCTTTCAATTCAATGCTAATGGTGCAGGAGTGCAGAGAGTCAAGAGGCGAGCATCTAACTAGACACTACTTCAGACTGGAAATAAATGAGCCACTAACGAGATCTGCAAATGCTTACTTACCCATCTAGCATCCTGCCCAATATGTGTCCACAGAATATGAGAATGATTATAGGTTACATTTTGAAGTAATGTCTAACATATTAAAAAAAAGGGGGGGTGGAGTTTTTCATTTTTTGCAAACAACAGTGGTTTCCAGTGATCAATGTCAGTTTTCATAGCTCCTCACAAACTATTTCTACTGATCTGTCCTCGTACCTTTCTGGCTGGGTATCAAAAATTGTACTGCCTAGGTAAAGAGAACAAAACTTATTTCAGTTATTCCTACCTACGAATAGTATCTCTAGTATCATTTAAAACAGGAGGAGGACACAACAGGGTCAGTTACACACCTAAGTTAATGCACAGATGAACCTTCAATGAACTTGACAAGAGACTGTGATAGAGAGGCAGGGGCACCAGAATGAGACCATATGGCCATGTTGAAGCTACTTGTTCAGCACACACACTCACTTTTTCTCAGTCCCCTGTGTGGAAATTTTTTGATCTTTCCCTCGGTAGGCACTTAGTTGGCTCTGAGGTCATCATTTCTTCAAAGTTTCAGCTCCACGGATTCATTATCAAGGATGGATTACCTGCAGAGCCAGCCTCCACTCTGCCCAGATGCCTTTGTCAGCTGTGAGCAACTTGCAGTGGAGGCTGTTTCATTTGCTTCTAAAACTCAGGGTGTACCACTGGCACACCGGCCACAGATCCATCCCGGCCAGTCTATCCTGACGGGCTGTAATGCACTGGTAAACCGGCAAGCACAGATTCTCGCTTACTGGAGAAGTACAGTCTATCTTACCAATAGTTCTATTGGGATTTATTCTTCCTCTCTTACGAGATTTTCATTCTCTATTCCTTTTATTCTTCCAAGCATTATAGATAGTCCTGACCCAATACAAGAATACGTAAGAGATCTCCCCCCCCTAAATAAAATGATATCTCTTTACATACTGCACGTCCAGGATGAGCCAGTCAATTTAACTGAAGTAATTCCTTCTCTCCCAAGACTACACCATCAGTTTACAGTTACTTTCACTAATTTCAGTCCATCTTCAAATGGACTTGTAATAAAATATCTGCAGGGAAAATGTCCAGGTATGTTTAGGCGGGGGAACTCCTTCATATTCTGCATGAGCCTTATAAAGGAAATAAAAGAGGGTGGGGAAAATCAGATCCAGGGCAGGCTTTTAAAGAATGTAGTGGGTCATGGCTGTGCTGGCCCCCTCGGAATGCCATATTCTTAGTCTGAAAGGGATATGAACTGTGGGTAATTTGCAAATGAATTCATCTGCAAATGAATGAATGCATCAAGCACAATGAAAACACTGTGTCGGAGATTATACCATATTGCTCACTGTGGCCACTACCACAGAATTTGTTTCTCCACCATCTGCACCAGTTCCATTCCACGATCCGACACGAGGTCCAGAAAAGTGCAAGCCACTAAGAATAACTTGTGAAAGGGACTGTGTGAACAGTTATTATGCTTGTGTTACTTCCTTAATACCCCCTTTTTAATGAAAAGAAGAAACCTACATCAGAAGCAGCACTTAAAATTCAGTTTGGAGAGGCTTCTGGCCTCTACTAAGTAGCTTTTCCCCTAATCTCTTTCTTCTTTTCTTCTTTGCTGTGTAATAATGCGTTTCAACTAAAGGAAAGCTAAGTTCTCACACCCACGTATGGGTAAAACGATTACTTTTAAGGGAGTAAATGGACAACTTCTTTATCTAGATTTTACAAAAGAAATTTTATAAGCATGATTCAGTAATACTATTTTAATATTGACATATATTCAAAATACACACCAACAAATTACTCCCCTTCTCATAACTATCTTGTTTATGAGCAATTTAATTCTACTCATACTCTGTTAATTAACTGTATTTCTTTTATTATACATTATCTAATTTGACAACTACATATCAAAACTAGCCCAAATGAAGCCAACCAAAGTAAGACTGAATTTCTATTCTGCACAGTTGGGCCCAGGTGAACTATATCAATAAAATGGGAAGAAAGCACTACTAGTTGTCATCATGCCTCTCATTTTCAGAAGGCTTGGTGTTTGTTTGCTACAGAACCATGGATCTTACCTCAATGGAGACCTGGGCTTTAAACCCTGAACTTATATCCTGGGCCCCAAAGGTCTATGTGTTACGACATCTGTGTGTTTCTGTAATTAGATCCACAGCATCTGCAACAAGGACTTTCCCCTTTGAGATGTGTCTTCAAAGAATAAATAATACATTGAAAAACAGAAAAAGTATACAAGCATGTGTTGCTGTTGCTTTGAAAAAGTTCCTCCAGGAGTCTGGAAAATGGACTTGACCAATTTATCCAGTATCCAAATTAAGTCCATGGAGAAACTGAATTTATAGCAAATCTTTAAATATTTCAAGGGGTTCAGTGACTTCTGATCAATGTTCCAAGTATTCTCCAGTACCATTCATTCATTCATTCATTCATTCCTTGATACTATTAGAAGAACGGTTATGCAGTATTCTAACAGACGCAAAGCTTTCTATAGTTATCCCACTTTCTAAATAGTGTGATCAGAGAGCCTTCATATAGCACCAATCATGAAAATGCCATCAACATTAATTTATCCAAGAGACATTTACATTTCTGTGTCATGGTACAAAACAGAAAACTCTTGTAAAAAAAAAAAAAAAAATCCATCCAACAGAGACCCAAGTCCTCTTTCTGTTTCCTTTCCTGTTGACAGGTGTATTTTCAATGATTCACATAAATTATTTGCAATCCATGTGCCCCAATTTTGGTATAGGACATTTCTCTAAAATTTTCCCAATTTTCTGAAACTTAAGTAACTTACACAAACGTTAATAACAAAAACAGAAAATACAGGTAAACACAAATCTTTCCTGCATTAATCTCAGTTAAGATTTTTTTCCTTCAAATTCAGTTCAAAGTAGGCCCCATTTATAAATTTCACCAACTCCATATAAGTGTATAATTCTAACTACACTGAGGGAAAACAACCTAACAAAAATGTGATTTATCTTTGCTAAATTACCACTGTGACATGGCATTACTTTGTCTAAATTAAGCAATTATGACATAAGGGCTAAAGAAGGCTACAATAAAAAAGTCATCCATTCCTACTATTTTCTAAGTATAGGAACACTTTTAAATGCACCAATATACAATGTTCTAAATCTGTCAAGAAAAATAATTGACAAAATTATTAATTTGTTTTAGAAAAAATGTAATATAGATACCTTACAAGAATCAGGAACTTACAGAAGTAAGCACATGATCAGATAATCTGCTAGTTTAGCTTATCTGAAAAAAATAATTTAAAGATTTTTTATTATAAGCAACTTATTAAACATAGTGTACTTTGTATGACATTAATAAATCCTCTCTTAAGATGACGAAATTTTCACCATTTCATTGGTGAAAGAAATTATATAAATTTTATTTGAGAAATCAGGGCTCATGTTAAAGAAATATTTTTTTAAAGTAGAAAATATGTGGCGAGTTTAAAACAGGAGACTGAGAAAACAACTGGGAACTTCTCAACATAAATGTGATACTGGTTTCTTTTTCTGTCCATAAATCTAATAAAAATTATATTAAAAGGCTAAATTCTGGGGCACCTGGGTGGCTCAGTCGTTAAGCGTCTGCCTTCGGCTCAGGTCATGATCCCAGGATTCTGGGATCGAGCCCAACATCAGGCTCCCGGCTTGGTGGGAAGCCTGCTTCTCCCTCTTTCACTCCCCCTGCTTGTGTTCCCTCTCTCGCTGTGTCTCTCTGTCATATAAATAAATACAATATTTAAAAAAAAAAAAAAAGGCTAAATTCTTCTGAACACTTGAAAATTATTTTAAAAGTGAGTTAAGGGCGCCTGGGTGGCTCAGTGGGTTAAAGCCTCTGCCTTTAGCTCATGTCATGATCCCAGGGTCCTGGGATGGAGCCTCACATCCGCATCTGGCTTTCTGCTCAGCAGGGAACCTGCTTCCCCTCTCTCTCTCTGCCTACTTGTGATCTCTGTGCCAAATAAATAAATAAAATCTTTAAAAATAAACAAAAGTGAGTTAAAAGCTGATGTTTAAGGTAAAATGCGTATCTCCCACTTTAACGCCTAAACATTCTTTTACTGACCTCTGTGAAATGAAATTAAATGTTTAGGAGTAAATTCTTACTTCATGAATAACAAAAAGCTAAAACTGCTCTGGATTTTTTAAATCAGGATATATTGTCATATTTTTAAATCAGGATATATTGTCATATTTCTAACAGATGTTCTGTTGACTCACTTGGGAATGTGATTACCATGTCACCACTAGATCACAGCTATTGGAACATCGAACAATCCAACGGAGCTGCTGTTGGATTGCACACGGAGACCTGGGAGACAGACATGCCCTGCACTGAAAGAATTCAGTGTCTCCTGCCTCTTCCCTCCCTGGCATTTTAAAATAATATGGATGGGCACACTGTCAAGCAGCCACCACAAGACCAAGGAATCCATCTCTACCCACCAGCTCTCAACCAGAAAACAAACCTGCTGTTGTGGGTACACGCGCATCCATTTGGTTCTGAGCTCCTGTATTAAAAATTTCATTGTCATTTGAACTCATTCCGTGCTAAGTCATACTGTGTCGTGATTTATCCTTTTAATGATTTGATACATTTTTTAAAAGTTACCGCACCCTAATTTTTATGCCCTTTTTTGAGGTTTTCTAAACTCTCATTTCTTAACCTATTTTTAAAATATCATTCTTATTTACTAGATGTTTCTATTTTAAGGTAAAGATAATACTTCTTGATGTCTAGTCCTTATTCCAAATCTTGTTTTATTTTGCTTTTAATCCTATGTACTCTAAGAATGGCACACAGAAAGCAGAGAAAAGTAAGGTTCAGTTGTAAGGGGAATCCTTGACAGAGTTTCTCAATCTACCAGTGAGGAAGAACCAGGTTTTTTGTTTTTTTATTGTTGTTTTTTGTTTGTTTGTTTGTTTGTTTCCTGAAATCTGTGCAGGTTCATACTTTTGTAAATATAAGAAAAATGAATTTCTGGGAAAACAAAATTCAAAGAAGGCATGTAAAATGCGGGGATTAAATCATTTTATTAGATGTAATAGATATAGAATTACTTCTTCAAGTTGTTTTGAAAAGTTCTGGACCCTTATTCTAAGTTTCTGGATGTGTCTTGTTATAGTCTAGTGCTGACAGTTCACAAACCGGCACGAGTCCCTAGATCTGATTATAGCTTTGGATGCTTTCTCTCTAGTTGGCCTTTCCTTAGGAAAGTCTTCCCTCTGCTGAAGACTAAGTCTGATTTCCCTATTTGATGTTCTCCTACCAGTTCTCTGTAGTTCTCCCAGTTCTCTGCACTCCTCTGTCTCACAAAATACTTGAATAATGTATTAAGCTAGTCCTTTAATTGTGTCTGCCTTGTCCATGTTGATATTGTTTACAAAGAAGTAAACACAAATGGATTTCTTTTGAAACTAGCAAATATCAGGTGTGGTCCATTCACTTACCTAGGCCCCGTAAGTGGTGGGAGCTGTACGAGCTGCAGGGTATTCCAGGTGAGGAGGGGAACAAGGCTGCAGTCAGTAAGCATTACTGTATAAACACTTCTGGCAAATTCACTGAAGAGATCTTAGGCAAAAGAGACCCGAGTCTTTAGGAATATGGTGTGGGATTTCTTTTAATCTTAAATAAATAATTAGCACCTATTTTTATGTAATTTTTAATTTTATATAATTATATATGTAATATATAATTATATATATTTTTATATAATTTTTAATAATTTAGCACCTAATTTTATACTTGCTATTTTATATCATTTGTCTCAAAATGAGTTGCCAAATCATGTAGGTGTCAAGCCCCACAAACTGTGGATCTGCCCTGTGCTGAGTGCTTTATTTTATCCCCAAAAACTAGCACAGTGCCCTAGAGTAGGCAGTCCATAAATATCCAGCGGCTGAATGGGAAACGAGTAAATAATTAACCAACAGATCGAGAGCTTCTCAGCAAGATTCCTGCCTGAAGATCCACAAGGGCCCTAATTAGTCTCCTAGAAACTCTTTCACGCTACCCTACTCTCAATGAAGGGATTACCTGTAGAATTCACCTTTAAACCATACAACGTTCGGGAGGATTTTTAAAGCAGAGTTTTTCAAACTGTGGATTGTGACCCTCTTAATAGTTTGTAAAAGTCAACTTGGTGGTGTGTTGAATCAGAATGTGCTAATTTTTACAGTGGAAAAGAATGGAAAAGAAGGAACAGAATGAGATGAAATAAAGAGAATTAAGCAGAAGGAAAAATAATGAGCAGATTGCGAGAAATGTGCTGCTTCACAAAACTTGTGTGTCACTGTCTCTAGCCCATGACTGTTTCTGTCTAGGTTCCTGGTGTGGGCTAATGCGTGTCTCCTCACTGATCTCTCATTCCTCCCCAGTTTTTCTTCCCATGGGCTCCAGACTGATCTTTTCTAAATACAAACTTGATTATGTTACACTCTTGTGTAAAATCTTCAAACCAATTGGGAAGATTGTTTCCAGAAGGCCCAATATCCAGCAGTAAGTGCACCACAGTAAGAGGAACTCACGTGACTCAAGCTATCTGGCACCTCAGTGATAAAATAGAAGGAAACTCAACAAATGCTTCACCCATTACAGTGCAGTATGATGGAAACATACAGAGCTCAGGCTCAGCGTAATCTGTCACCCAGAATAAGTTCTCTCATGACCTAAGCTGCCCTTAAATAAACCTGCTTAATACAGTCAGGAACCATGGGAGTGAAAATAGTGGGAACATCAGATTTTCTAACAGGATATTTCAGGTGTCAGCAGTTTAATGTTTTCTCTAAGTTTTATTATAGTCCTTATCAAATCTGACAGGAATAAAGAAAGACTAGCAGAGGAATGGCGAGACCCATTGTGTGCCAATGATCTGACTCTTTCTGAACAGTAAACTTCAGAATATTTAAATAAAGTTTAATCTATTTTTACTTTTAATTTTGTTCCTTTGTAAAATAAAAAGAAAACAATGACCTATTCATTCAAGAAAGACTTGATGAATGTCAACTATACGCTTATTGAAGCATTAGTTACTAGAAATTTATAAAATGAATGCCACAGCTCCTACCTGTAGAAAGTTCATTTTCTGCCAAAGGAGTACAGCCAGGAACCTGATCATGAAGCATGGCCAGGGGTCCCACCCAACTCAAAGGCAGAGCCTGTGGCCCTGCATGATCTCGGAGCACAGACTGAGACTTCACTAACCGAGAGTGGTTGTAGAAACCAGCCTATATTCCTGTTGTTGTAGGATTCATGGATGGGGCGCCTGGGAGGTTCAGTCCTTGGGCGTCTGCCTTCTGCTCAGGTCATGATCCCAGAGTCCTGGGATCGAACCCCATGTCAGGCTCCCTGCTCAGTGGGAGGCCTGCTTTTCCCTCTCCCACTCTCCCTGCTTATGTTCCCACTCTCGCTGTGTCTCTCTCTCTGTCAAATAAATAAATAAAATCATTAAAAAAAAATTCATGGAGGGGTGCCTGGGTGGCTCAGTGGGTTAAAGCCTCTGCCTTCCGCTCAGGTCATGATCCCGGAGTCCTGGGATCAAGTCCCGCATCGGGCTCTCTGCTCGGCGGGGAGCCTGCCTCCTCCTCTTTCTCTCTCTCTGCCTGCCTCTCTGCCTACTTGTGATCTCTGCCTGTCAAATAAATTAATTAATTAATTAAATCTTAAAAAAAAATTCATGGACAGATCATCCAGGCAGAACCAATAAGGTAACAGTGTACTGGTATATTATAGACAAAATGGACCTAAGAGACATGAAGAATATTTCATCCAAGAGCAGCAGAATACACATTCTTCTCTGTTCACCATAATAGATCATGTGTTAAGACACAAAACAGATCTCAACAAATTCGGGAAAACAGAAATTATGTTAAGTATCTTTTCTGACCATAATAGTGTGAAACTAGACTGATAGAAGGAAAAAAGCTGGAAAATTAACAAATATACAGAAATTAAATCACCCGTTCCTGAACAATTAATGGATAAAAAAAGAGATCAACGGAGAAATTGTTAAAATCTTGAGAGAATTATAAATGGAAACATGACATATCAAAATTTATGGGATGCAGGGGCTCCTGGTGGCTCAGTCAGTTAAGCATCTAACTCTTGGTTTTGGCTCAAGTCATGAACTCAGAGCTGTGAGATGGATGCCTTGGGTTCCTCGCTCAGCAGGGTGTCTCCTGGAGATTCTCTCTCTCTTTCTTCCTCCCTCTGCCCTTCCTCCATTCATATGTGCACACAGGCACTCCCAAATAAGCAAATCTTCAAAAAAAAGTTATGGGATGCAGCAAATATAGTTCTAAGAGGAACACTTATAGCAATAACTGCAATTCAATTATAACATAAATAAATAAATAAAATCTTACTTTTTAAAGGGTAAAGGGCATGAATAGACAATTTTCCAAAGAAGATATTCAAAGGACCAAATAAGTACATTAAAAGGTGTCAACATTGTAGGGTGCCTGAGTGGTTCAGTCAGTTAAGCATGTGACTCTTGATTTCAGCTCAGGTCATAACCTCAGGGTCTCTTGAGATCCTCTCTCTCTCTCTCTCTCTTTAAAATAAATAAATATATCTTTTTTTTACGGTGTCAACATTGCTAATCATCAGGGAAATAGGAATCAAAACCACAGTGAAGTTATCACCTCACACCTGTTACAATGGCTGCTATCAAAAAGACAAGATATAACAAGGACTGGCCAAGATGTGGTGAAAAGAGAACGCTGGTGCACTGTTGGTGGGAATGTAAATTCATACAACTACTCTAGAGGGTCCCCCCAAATTAAAAATAGAATGACAACAGGATCCAGCAATTCCACTTGTGGGTACATATCTGAAAGAAATGAAATCATTGTCTCAAAGAGGCATCTGCCCACCCACGTTTACTGCAGCACTATTTACAATAGCCAAGACCTGAAAACAACCTAGGTGTCCACTGATAAATGAATAGATAAAAATAACGGATTACTAACTTCCAGGGAAGGAAGATGGCCGAGTAGGAGGACCCTAGACTCACCTCATTCCTTGGATACAATTACATAACATCCACATCAGTATAAATAACCCAGAAAACGACTCACAGAACAGACTCTCCACAGAGGGAAAAAAAAAAAAAAAAAAAAAGAGAGAGAGAGAAGAGGCCACAATGAAGAGAGCTGGAAGGGGACACACCCATTGGGAGCCAAACAGGGACCCTGTGGGTGAAGAGAAGGGAGAAGATCAGACCCCGTACCAGGCACTCCAGGCATGAGAAACCTGCACTGGAAAGACAAATGCCCAGAACATACGGTTTTGAAAACCAGAGGGCCCTAACATCCTTTCACAGCAGGGCTTAGCACCTGGAACTTTACAAATCAGTAGGCTGTTCTGGGAGAGGCCAGAGGACAAGAGAAACTAAGACCTTATCCTTAAAAAGACCACACGACAGCCCCTCTGAGATATAGCATAAAAGTGGAAGTTTAAAAAGGTTTTAAAAACACCTGGGATCATAAGGCAGGGAGATTTGCTTACTCATCTGAGAGTGTGTGCTGGAAAAGCAAGAGTTTTCTCAGGCAGTTGCAGATCCCATTCCCAAGGAACTACCATGGACCTTGCTGGCACCACAGCCCTACTCCTGTGCTCTCCTGCCTACTCACCCCTCCAGCCCCGGAAAAGGACTTTTCTAAAGTGGCTCCAGGTACCCCGCTATAAGAGACCATCTGTTGGAACTGCTTGTGGCACAGCTTTGGATGAACTCCTGCCAAAGGCAAGTCAGCAAAAGAATGGGGGGGTGGGGTGTGTAATACAAGCAAGATTTGCCCTGGTCTGTTATGGGAGGGGACCTGGAGCCACTTTGTTAACATGCTCAGGACCATATGGCCAGTAAGTAACAGAACTAAAATTCAAACCCATACACTCTAGGTTTGAACTCCGCAATGTTGTAATGCCTGTCAATAAGTCAAAAATAGAAATATGCACACAGTATAATGGGAACACAGTGGAGCTATATCTAACTTAGATTTATTAGAGGAAGTTTGGAGAAGTTATTTTAACAATAATAATAACTAATATACTAGGAACTAATTATATACTATACATATTGTGTTTATTTACTGTGTTCTAAGTATGTCACATGTGTTGACCCATTTCAATCCCACAAGGTCAGCCACATCATTATCCCCATTTTACTAACTAGCAGCCATTCTCTCCTTCCTTTCTATTACATTAGGGAAGTTAATCTGTTTAAAGCTGATCTCCCTATATTTACTGAGTTCTCTTCAACTCCTGGTTGTCAGGAACCTTGCACTAAATTACTATGACTTAGGGCCCCATGAAAAATTATTACACTTTCTACCAAAAAAGTATAACAAAAGCAGAAGTTCAAATACTATAAAAATGGCTGATCTAGGGCACTGGGGTGGCACGTGGGTTGGTTAAGCGTCCAACATTTGATTTCAGCTCTGGTCATGATCTCCAGGTCATAGGATCAAGCCAAGCATCAGGCTCCATGCAAAGCATGGAGTCTGCTTAAGATTCTCTCTCTCCCTCACTCTCTGACCCTCTCCCACTTGTGCTCTTCTTAAATAAGTAAATAGATAGAAGATAGATAAAATCTTGAAAAGAAAATGGCTGACCTTTCCATGGATTCTGTGATTCCCAAGTCTGTTTCTGTTTCTTATTCGTATATAAAGAATCAAAGAATGACTTCTTGCTTTTTCCAGACATGTGCTAAGTAGTTTGGGTACATGGATGAAAACCCAACTTCTGTAATTAAGAAGTTTTCTTTAAAGTGAAGGACACTGTGTTAATTGATAGTTAAAACAATATAAAGGCAAAGTAAAAAATGAAAAATATAAAAATAAACATTTCTTAAAATTTTAAAACACAATACAATAGCAGAGATTGACAAGACTTGTTTTGGGCTGCAAGTAAACAAAAATCATACTGGCTTAACCAAAGAAAGATTTATTTGTATGACACAATGAGAAATCAGGGGGAGACAGACCAAGAAAGAACTAAAGAACCTAGGATCCATTAACCGTTGCTTTCTTAAGTTGGCTTTGCTTTCCTAAGCAAATGACTCTCATCTTCAAGGTCACAAACTGGCTTATCTATTTTCAGGCGTCTGATGTGCATGCTTTGCATTCTTGGCAAGAAGAAGGGGTGGTAGAAAAGGTGTCCCCCTTCTATCAAGAAAGCAATAGTTTTCCCATATGCCCATCTTCTAGAATGTTTTATTCCATTTCATTGCCCAGTACTGTGCTCAAGAGTCTGGAGAAGTGACTATATTTACCTGCAGTATGGTCTGTTCCCATTAAAATCAGAATCTCATTGATAAAGAGAAGGGGAAGAATGGATATTGAGTAAGTAATTAGCAGGATCTGCCACATGAGAAACACAAGCATTTAAGAGATGGATAAAGAAACAGGAACACATGAAGGACATAGGAGGTGCATTATGAGAAGCAGGGGACAGTAAGATGTCACAGAAGCATCAAATGCAGCCTCAAGTTTCAATAAGAGAATGATAGAAATAAACCCACTACATAAGGCAATCAGTACATCATTGGAGACATTTGAATATAAGTGGAAGTATACTGTTAAGGGAAGAATTCAAATACTGTAGTGCATTCAAAAGTGTAGGTACTAAAATAAACAGCATTGATATACTTGATACAACGATGTACAAAAAAAAGTAAGGGCCATAGTCTATCTTAGGGGAACTAACGAAAATAACTTTTTGGTTCATCCAGGGAGAGTTTGATGTGATGCTCCCTGGGCTATTCTATCCAAAATCAAAATGGTCCCTGTTTTATAGGGCTGGTATGAAAAAATAAAGGAGATTCTGTTTCCTTTACAAAGTCCTGTCCCTGAAGTAGTATTACCATCTACTGCAATGACAGAGAATGGGAAGAGGGCCATCTCTCCTGAAATTACATGTTCTGTAGCTATGTTCTTTTCCTTTTGCCTCTGGATTATAGAAATAATATGAACAGCTATAATTGCAAGGCAGGTGCTCAACAAATCAGATAGGCTGCTTTTACAAAGTACACTCTATTTTAACTAGCTCGCTTGATTTGTATCCTAAATAATTATTTGTTATTAAATTCCAAAGGAAAAAGCATTGAGACAATATCATTCTTATCTCCTGAACACATACTGGGAACAAAAAAAAAATGGCTTTTGAGTTTTTTATGTCTCTTTTGTTGGAAAATGAGCAAATCTTTTAACAAGGAGGATATGTGAAATATTATATTGATCTTCTTGAAGTCGTCCTGTATAAAGTGTCCCAACTTCCAAGGCACAGAATACTTGCTATATTAGCCAATTATTCAAAGTCAAACTTGTCACTTCAAGTATATTTTACACCTAGAAATATTAATAAAGATTCATGTTAGAGATAAAAATAAAGTCACTTCAGTACAGAGGCTCAAATATCTCCTCCAATTTTGAGTGTGTTAAACTTTATCAAATGTAGACTATTGGTTTCTTTAGCCTTGTATGATAACTAAAATGAAAATTTTGTCAACTAATTATTTTAAGGAATGTCAACCTGTTGGGTTTAGGCTCTTAAATCATCCTTCTGCCCACAATGCTTCTTTCCCTTTATCACATTTAGAAACAAATATCTTGAAATATGATAGTATCTTTACAATATTAAATACAACTGAATTTAGGAGTCCCTTGGGTAAAACTAAATCCAGTTGTGAGAAAACAAAAAGATTTGTAGAAAAAAAAATTAAAATCTACAGAAGTGCATTCCAGCACTATCCCAGCTCAGGGCAGCTTTGAGGGTGTCTAGACAATTTACCTTCTGAGAAACGCTTAGAGAAAAGATGGACATATCTGATGATGTTCAGATCTTGTAGGGCACCTTGTATCTCCAAATACTTAGATTATTAAATGGAAGAAACAGTAAGAACCAAAAAGAAAAGATGGATTCCCGTATACTGTAGGAAGAAGTTACTACCATTAGAGATAACAAACTTTAAAATTAACTAAGTAGTGCATCTCTTTTCATTTGAAGGGATCAAACACTTGAAAACCAACTTAACAATGGTTGGCCACATGATGCTCTATAGGAGGTCCACCTCCTTGCACAGCCCATAGGGTATCATTTACATTTTTGTCTATGTGAATGACATTCCATTGGCCGAGCTCTATAAAATGGTTTAAGTATTTATGTTTTACTGAAGAGGAAAGAAAGTAATGTGGGTCACAGAAAGGCAAATGATGGGGTTAAAAAAAGAGAGTAAGGGCTGAAGAGGAAGACATACCACATCATGACCTAATAGACTCGAGGTATCAAAGAAACAAGATTAGCCTGATAGAATTCCAAGATTTCAAAACTGAGTAATCAGAAGGAATTTGAAACAGGGGTACAGTTTTCAGAAGTCAAAAATAATTAATGCTATTGGCATGAAATCCCCCAGGGAAATGTGAATAAATTTTATTATCCCAGTAAGACTACAACCTTATTAAAACTCCTGACTCTCTCATAACTTTTATTCTATCCCCCAATAGTGCTAAAAAGAGTTTTCACAGAGTAGAATTCAAAACATACTTGCCGAACCAAACTCATCGTGTTTTATACCAGGCATTGGTTTAATTCAACGTATGTCTAGCCAGATTCTCAGTATGTAAATTGTACCATTGGCATGAGAAAGGGACTGGAAACCTGCATTAACTTTTGCCAGCCACTAGGATACCATTCAGAAAATTACAGCTTCCATGGCTGAAATGAGTTAATATCCTGCCAAATAGAAAGAAATGTGTTCTCTCTGTGTTGCCAACAGATTAATTTAAATGCTTGTGGCAAAGACCACTGAGCCCATTCAATCAGGATTATATTTGACCAAAGTTGCAATTTCATCAAAGGATACTGTAAACAAGAGCACAAGCAAAATTCCTATTAGGCATAATTAGAGATAGGCTGAGAAATGAAACTTAGATTCTACAAGAGAAAGAAAAAAAATGCTACAAAATATAAAGCTTGAGCTAAATATGTAATAACAGATGCTTCAAACTTTAACCATGGAATTATCTTCACTGTAGATATTTAACAAATATGCAAAATATTATCATATTAATTACTGAAATCAAGTTTGATTCTAATGTGTACCATAGTGTTCGTGAAGTGTTTATTGAATAGACCTGATGCATTTAGTTACTCCACAAATCTGTACTGCAAATCATGAAGCTTACTGCTTAGTGAGAGAGTAAAAACAATTCCATAAATGTATAAAGACATATATTTACAAATTGTGAAAGGGCTAAAAGCATTTAGAAAGAGTTAGTTTTGGGAACCCAGTGAGTTTATATCAGGCTTCTGTTCTAGATTGAAAGGGTAAGAAAAACAGATCACCATTATATTTTAGCACAGTGGCAGACACATAGCATATTGGACTTTGGACTAAATTGAGAAGTAAGTACGAATTAACCAGATTAAGCCCAGAACTGTGAGTGAGTGCAGCAGAATAAACTTCTAAGCCAAAGAAAAATATGAACGATTTCAAAATGGGAAGAAAATGGTTCATTTGAAGAACCTTCAGAACACCAGAACAGTCAGAAGAAAGAGACCAATGGGGAAAGGAGTAAGATGAAGGAGATCACTTAGGGCTGCATAACCCATGTTAAAGATTTTTATCATTACCTTAAGAAAAATGGGGAAATGACCGAATGTTTTTAAGAAGCGAAGAAGCATTATCAGATCTTCTGTAAAAATCCCACTCTAGTTGCAGGGTGGGAAATATGTATACTGAAAAGTAATGAAATGAACATAATTAAGGAAGCTATTGCACACAAGAGGGGATGGTAGCTCAGACTAGGGTAGTGGCAAAGGGATAAAGAGGAATGATTTGACAACCGATAAGAAAAATTGACTTAAGTCAATTTATTATTAACAGACACTATTTTTGACAGTTTTAGTAGTATTTAGTAGACACTATTTTTGACAGTTAACAACAACACAAAAAGGTAACTTTCTCTAAGGAGCTTAGATTCTAGTTTGGGAAAATGCAATACATATATAAAAATAACATCACAATAGATATTTATAAGCATTAAAAAAAAAACAGCAATACGTAGAGAACAGCAGGGGTAGGCAAGCCACTCCTTTAGATATGGTGCTCAGGGGAAAGTTTCTTTGAGAAAATCATGTTTGAGATGAGAAGTGAATAAAGACTTTCCAGGAATAGCCCTGGAAAGATTTAGAGGCAGGACATTCCAGGCAAAAGGAAAAGCAAGTACAGAGGTCTTTTGATGGAAATTTTCTTGGTTTATTCAAAGAATGGCAGGCAGGCCAGTGCAGCTGGATCCCAGCACAGAAGAATGAATGAGATGTGATCAGATGGATAGCATTGTTCACTGCCATAGGAAACATAGGAGGAGGATGGAGTTTGGGACAGAGGTCATGGGTGTAGTTTCAGGTGTGCTGAGTTTAAGACACCTTAGAAACATCTAAAAAAGAGATTTTTAAGTAGATACAATACATACATGCAAATCTGGAGCCAAGAGAAGTCTGAGATCAAAACATTAATTTCAGAGTCCTTAATTGTACAGATGGTAAATTAAATTATGGATGTAAAGACGACACCCAAGGGATAATACACACACAAAAAGAAGGGAGTGTGATTGGGTTGTGAGGAATTTCAATATTTAATGGCCAAAGAGAGAAAGAAAAGCCTGTCAAGGAAAGGTATAACCTGAGAGGTAAAAGAAAGACGCACATAGCTGTAGTCAACGGAAGTATTTTGGGGAGACTGGTCAAGAGTGTCAGTTGCTGCTGAGAAGCAAAGTATATCAAAATGGATTTAAAGACGAGGATTTTACTCCTGGTCTCAGAGAAAACCAGTTTTCTGAAATCAAGAAAGAAAAGGCAAGACCAGAGTGGACTGAGGAATGAATGGAAAGCAATGAAATGTTGCCACTTAGGTAGACAAGTCTTGTGAGAATCTTGGATCAGGTACAAAATTGGAAAAGGTAGAAGCTAGATAGGAAATTGAGACAGTGTTTTGGTTTAATGTGGTTTGGTGTTTTATCTTTGAAAAGAAAGATATTTAAACATGTTTAGATGCTGAGAAGAAGCACAGAACATATAGCTAGAAAAATTAAGGCAAAAGTCTTAGTAATATCAAGTGTAGATCTATCTTCCCAGTCTTCTCTTTGTTTTAGGAATTGCTCATACTAAGTATATACAAAATCTAAGGAAAAAAATATTTTGTATATCACCAATTCCTATTGTTTTTATCATTGTCAAAACATAATTTTCTTCATCTTTTTAAAATGTTTCAAAAGCAGGTGGGAAGTGTTCACATTCAATATGTACTACAATTTCATACATACAGTCCTGTTTCCTGGATTTCCTGAACTTGGCTTTTATCTACTAATTAATTTCATCATAACATTTCACATTGTGTATCATTTTGTATGTTGATACTTAATTTAAATTTGTATTCATTTGACTTTTTCTTTCCATTTCAACAATTAAAAATTATAGGAAAAAACACAGAAGAAATTCTAAATGTATATCAGCCAGCAGTTTTCACCAAAGAAATTTAACCAAAAAAATACTCCACAGATATATTCACTACATCATCATAATGATTTTATGGTTAGCATCACTAAAAATGAATGAACAGGAGAATCTCATCTAGTTGGCTCTCAACATTGAATCCTGTAGTCTTGAAAAGAGATAATATTCAAATACCTAATATGTGATGTTCAGGTACCCAACCCATCATTTAAAAAAAAGAATGTACTATATGTATGTTATTCATATATAATAAGTATATGACTTAGTATTAGCATTAATGATTTTTTAATGTTCTCTTTTGCTAGGACACAATGCAAGGTAAGACTGAAAATATGTATGATGCGAATGATTTTACAACTTGACTGACAAGATAAGGAGTTTGAATTTCAGACTGTATCAGAGTAAAAAAAAAAAAAACAAACCCTGAAATGTTTAACCAGCAAATGAAGGTGCATGATAAGGTACGGGGTTTGCTGGCACCATTAAAGATTAATTCAATGTTCAATCATTCACTTAAGAAATATTTATTGAGTGTCTCCTACATACCACAGAAGGTTTTAAAAGGTGAATCATGGGCCAAATGCCTGAAATACCACTATTTCCAATCATTAAAGTCAAGTCAATCCTCCGAATTCTGATTTCTCTATCCAAAAAGAAATACTGGAACTATTTCTTGAAAACATTCTATGACACCATGGGACTTAGAGGTGGAACCAGCAGGGATTAAACACTGCACACTGAAAAACAAAAGAACTAGTAAGGCACTGGAGATTCAAGAAGCAAATACATGACACAGAGAAGGCAGACTATGTTTGTCAAAGAAACTTGTCTGGAGTTTTCAGTGATTAGGAGCGTGTACTCATAAAGTCACACATGGCTACTGCTTTGCTTATAAAAGCCAGATCTGACCAATGTGGGATTTTGTTCATGTATTTTTCCACTAATCGGTCAAAGCTGAATGCTAGAGGTCCAACTGGGTAACTGACCAGACCCATAAGAGTAAATGCCAAGAGCCATGGTTTGTGTGCCTCACATTATAGCAGCTAAAAATTCTGTCCTTGGAAAAGACCAATCCAGGTATGATAAAATTCACAGAAAAGAAAAAGCCTCAGATTCACCCAACCGAAAGGCGACTAAGCAACTCTGCCTACTGAGACTCCCATGTGGGTGGCGTTTGGCCTTAAGGCCAGAGCAAACCCTAGACGGTTTAGTGTCTGGTGCCAGAAAGTATATGGAGAATTCACCCCCCACCCCCAGGTCTAAGAATTTTCCTGAAATGTAACTAAGATACAACTAAATTTGAAAGAATACAGTTAGACTTAGAGATAGAATCTAAATAATTTTTTTTAAAGTTTTTTTTTTATTTACTTATCTGACAAAGATCACAAGTAGGCAGAGAGGCAGGCAGAGAGAGAGAGAGGAGGAAGCAGGCTCTCTGCAGAGCAGAGAGCCCGATGTGGGGCTCGATCCCAGGACCCTGGGATCATGACCCGAGCCGAAGGCAGAGGCTTTAACCCACTGAGCCACCCAGGCGCCCCCTAAATAATTTTTAAACCATGTGGAAATACACAGCTAAGGAGAAAATTAACCAGAACCCTGAAAAAACCCACACCTAAAATATACTTCAGGTTTGGAGGTACATAGTCTTCCAAGTCTGAACCCAGGCATATACACAAAAAGTAATAGAGAGAGATGATTTATCATTATGTGCCACAGTGAAAATTTTCGTGGCTTCGAAGTATTTCATGAATATTTCTGAAGGATTGAACCGCTTGTCATAGTGTTGACATGAAGTCATTCAAATATTCTTCTGTAGTAATGAATACTGGCAAAAGTTAAGCACAAAACAATGAACTGACAGCACTGATATTTCTCCATATACTTTCTGTTAATCATTATTCACTGGTTATATATATTTTTTTAAAACTCACCAGTCCAAAAAAAAAAGATGCAAGCACACCCACAGATGCTGATGATTAATGACAAGTTCAGATATGTGTAAGGCTAGAGAACAAATGATGAACCACTCCATCACTGCCCCCTGATTTCAAGAACCATGTCAGTGTGCAGTATTCTCTGAAAACAAATAGACTTACATATCATCAATTGGTTTCAGACAAGTTGTGGTTCTAATTATTGATTTTTTTAAAAGGTATTAACTCTAACAAGTGACCTCAGAGGAGTCCGTTACCGTGAGCTACAGCCTAATTCCCAGAGTGACCAGAATCAAGGAAATGTCTAAACTTTAGGTAATCTCCAGAGAAAAGAGTTAATTCTAAAAGTCTATACCAAAGTGTCTGACCTCAGACAATGATTATTGTTTATAATCTAAGTGATGCAGACATGACAATTTATCACATGTAAACAAAAAGAAAATAGAACTTGTTTTATTTGTAGTGAGGTCTAAGAAAAAAGCACATTTTATGTTTATAGGATTCTAAGTGTTCAGTTGTACTCGATGAGAAGTTGGTCATTGTTTCCACATCCAATATGTATCTGTCTTTGAAATAATCCCATGTTTGTTAGACTTTCACCCATGATGCTTTGGAGCTACATGCTGTATACCTTGTTTTCAACTGATTTCCCATTCTTTGTTTTTTGCAACTGAAGATTAAGACAAATTAATGAAAGATAGTTGCGATATGCACAAAACCTAGCCATTTTTATGACAGTTATTCAAATTTTACCAAAAACATACAGTTAATCATATTCTTTGACTAATTCTTTGACTAATCTAGATTTTTAAAAACACTTTTTAAACTTTAAAGTGACTAGTTAATATAGAGTAAGTTCTTCTGGCTAAGATATGGCTAGATATTTATAAAAATCTTCCCCCAAATATATAACATTTACAGATTTCTTCACTTTCTTCAAGGCTCTTTCTGTCCGGAAAGTCAGATTTCATACATCTCTTGGTTGTTTTTAAAGTTTAAAGCTCTTCATCCTCCAAATATTTCATCGTAATAGGCTGCCATCCTCCAAGATTGGATGATTTTATGGAACTTAACTCAAAATACTTGCGAAATTCTTGGGATTAACAATGATTGCTTCAGACAACAGGCAGAGTTAAGAGGTATAAGAAATAATTTTTTGTTTTTTATTTCTGTATATAGTGTACCCTGGGAGCTCCGGCAGAAGAAAGGTGTTATAGAAACACAATTTATTAATAATAAATTGTTTCATAACTGTTTGTGGAAAAAAGGAAAACAAAAGGATCTGTGAAAAACAGATCCCTATCTGATCATGCTTGAAATCTATCAAATCCCTCATGCTCTACCATCTCAGACCTGCTATCTCCTCACCCTGGCCCGCCTTCAACAATTGTTAGATCAGTTTAGCAAGAATTTCCCTTACCCTTGAGGTGTCCTCTTGATAATTTTGCATCCACAAACCCCACCCCCTTCCCAGCTAAATATCCCCACTTGTTCTTTTATGTGGAGTTGAGCTTCATCTCTCTCTCCCCCTATTACCATAGTTTTAACACCTATGGACAGCTGAAGAGGTGTCAGGAATTTAATAAGCATCAGGATTATTCTTTTCTTTAACACATGACCTTATGAGGCCAGGATATTGGTAAACTTCTATCTCCTGTACCCAAATTGGGAACCACTCCCGTAGGCCACCCAGGTGACACCATTCTAAAATGTGCTACCTCTGAAGTATTATGAACTTCAACTCCATCAGGGTCCCAAGGGAAGAATGCAGTGGAAAACTGTATGTATAAAGAAAGGTTATATGTAGTTTTTTGTTTTGTTTTTTTTTTTCCCAAAAAAAGATAACACGAATAAATGTGGCCCAACAGTAAATATTATAGGAATAAAACCCTTTGGGATAACAGAAATGCAGAATGTAAAAATGTATAAGAGGTTTGATTGAAGGTCTTGGTGGTAAGTAACACAGTATGTATTAACAAGAGAGAGAAAAAGAGAGGCGACAAAATAAGAAAAAGATATACAAGCCAAAACTTCTAAGAGCATGTGATTTCAGAAAGGGAAAGAAATATTATAGCTCAGTTCCAAATCCGGAATGGGATCTGTGGAGAGGAGGCCGTGAATCAGGATCTGCAGGTACCTAATACCTTTAATGAAAGTAGATTACCTTAGTTTAAATACTTTAATGATTGACGTTGAAATATAAGATGCAACCAAGCTGCAGCTGGTAAATATATTCACCTCTGTAGCAGACATTAGCTAGTATTTACCTTTCTATCTGATGCGTACTTATAATACAGGAAAATCACTTTGTTTGTAGTGTTCTTCACATAAAATTCTATAAAAATAACATTAAAACACATCAAATACATAAAACTCTCAAGAATAAAATAAAGAAGGCCAACGGTCCATCCTTACAAAATTAATGTGCCTGGAAGCTAGGGATCTACCCAGATAACCTTGCAAAACTTCCTCCATTTCTAAACCTATCTTTCTTTAGTTTGTCAGCAAGTTTATGGAGCATCTATATTTAGACTTATTTTATAGATGGGAAAATAGAGAGAGTAATGGTAAATGGACTTCCCAAGGTGTTAGAGAGGATGTCAATCTGAGTTAAAATTATAATTTACGGTCCCTTAATTGCCCAACTAATTACCAAGCCTGCTGTTAAAAGCACGACGTTATACTTTATGAATAGAAAGTTTGATGCACATTTCCTCTGATATCAAGAGAATTACATCAAATAGAAGGCCTGCTCTACTTTGTATGAATATTTAGAATGAAATGTTGCATCAGTTACATGTAGTTTTGAGAAATACGCTGCCCACAAGATGTAAGATAATTTGTACAGGACTAAAGGACAGAGTAGTGAAATCTCTGACCTTTGACCTTTCTGTGCCTTGCAAATTCTCTTTAGGATGCATTAAACATACAGAATATACCTGAAACAACGTAACCCAAAAGTCTGGAATGCCAAAACGGATGATTATTATATGGAATGTTTTTAGAAAATGTAGACAGAGCCACATTTTATTAAACAGGTGTTAACACCAATCTGAAGTTTTAAAAGTATATTTAAAACACACATTCATTCAAAAAATATGAATTGAGTGCCTCCTCTCCAGGCACCTGATGGAAACATGTAAGAAGGCAACTGTGAATATGATTTCCCTGATATGAGGGAGAGGAGATGCAACATGGGGGGTTAAGGGGGTAGGAGAAGAGTAAATGAAACAAAATGGGATTGGGAGGGACACAAACCATAAGTGACCCTCAATCTCACAAAACAAACTAAGGGTTGCTGGGAGGAGGGGGGTTGGGGGGGTTATGGACATTGGGGAGGGTATGTGCTATGGTGAGTGCTGTGAAGTGTGTAAACCTGGCGATTCACAGACCTGTACCCCTGGGGATAAAAATATATGTTTATAAAAAATAAAATTAAAAAAAAAAAAAAAAGAAGGCAACTGTGAGCTGAGAAGCAACTCAGTCTGACTGGTGTTAGGCAAGGAACACTGCCTGCCAGCTTGCAAATAGATTTTAGGGGGTATTATCAGCTGAATTGTGTTCCCCTGAAATTCACATGTCAAAGTCCTAACCCCCCAAGAAGGAATGCAGAATTTGCCATCCCAAATACACTTTTTTATATATTGATTATTTTGGGCTAATTATTTTTAAGAAACAACAGACGCAAAAGAAGCTCTGAAAGCCAGGTAGGAGTTAACCTTTGTATGACAAACTTCCATTTATTAGGGAAATTTCCAATTTTAAGAGTGTTCCTCTCTGTACCAGGCAGAAAAGGATGACTAAATCTTTAGAAAATCTTATTAATAAAGAAGGCATCATAACAATCACATCTTTGTTATTTGTTGATTATGTTTTTCCTAGTAACCTATCATCACTAACATCCCCCCCACACCCCAAACATTTTTTGTCTTTAGCTGAAGATGGTCTTTAAGGTGATGGTTTAGGCCATTTTGGGAGTTACTCAGTTGTCCTGGGCATCACCCACGTATACAAGAAGTATACAAGAAGTATATTTGTTTTTCTCCTGCTAATTCGTGTTTTATGATTAGGGATGGGGGTTCTCAGACAAGAACCTAGAAGGTAAAGGGAAAATTATTTTTTCTCTCCTACACCAGAATGTATACTTCAGACTGTGACTGTATTTGAAGATAGGATCTTTAGAGAGGGAATTAAGGTAAAATGAGGTCATACGGATGGGATTTAATCCATTGACTGTTGTCCTGATTAGAAGAGGAGATTAGGACACAGACACACACAGAGGAAACAGCATGGGAAGGAAGACACAGGGAGAAGAATGACCAACTGCAAGCCGAGGAGAGTGGCCTCAGAAGACACCAATCCTGCCAACACCTTGACCTTAGATTTCTAGCCTCCAGAACTGTGAGAAAATAAATTTCTTTTGTTTTAAGCCACCCAGTCTGTGGTACTTTGGTATGGCGGTCCTAAACTAATTCAGGGAGCAACCCAGAGAAGACACAAAAAGGTTAAACTATCCAGGTACCATTTTAATTATTCTAAAACTGAACGCTAAATCTGAACTCAGAAAATGGCTTTCTTTCCACCATTTTCTTTAGTTAAAATTCTCTAAATGAAACAATGATTATACTACAGAGATGCCGCATACTGTCTAACTATACAAAGGAATAGCAAAGGACTTTATCATGATTATTTTCTTGGTTTTGATGTATTTTTTTCATGGGATTAAATTTTTCTGTAAAATAAACATTATGTAAATGTCTTGAGTAAAATTTTTAAAATAGGAGAAGAAAATGAGAGGACACGAAAAGTCCTGGGGCAGAGGACTACCAAGAGCTTCAAAGAAAAGTCTAAAAAGGTGATTTCTGAGGAGGCCTCTCAAGTACCAAGCCCCAAACTCTATGTATACAGTTGTAGCTGGCACTGTTAGGCTGTCATCCTTCTCATTTTGCTGCTTCTGAACTACCCTCATCTATGACTGTGTAGTTTTCAAATTACAAAGTCAAAGGAATACTGCAAAGAATGACTGTCCGTGCCACTAACATGGCTAACAACTTTCTCTCTCACCTTGATTTTGGCTTAGCTTTTACCCATGATCGTTTTGAATTAAGAATTTAAAAATTGGGATTATGAGGCATAGGATTAGGAAACTGGGCTCCGAAGTGATTCTTCTCTTTCAAGAACCAAAACCTCAAAATTTGTATCTCCTTTCACTATTCACATTCCTCCCAAATCAAGTAACTAACAAGGAAGAAAATGGGTGGGGAAAGATATCTCCCACACAGCTGGTTATATATTGATAAATAAATCCAATTTTTCTCACATGCCAGAATGTGACCACTGGGGATCTTCCCAGTAAAACATCAACCAACTCTGTCCTTATTGAAACAAGGCAATGAATAACAAGGGAGGACTTTAGCTCTAATCTGAAGCCATAAAACAAAGTGCATGAGGCATGATAATTCAAAAGGAAGGAGATTACTGGCCCTTCCTGGACTGGCAGCTCTTTAAATTAAGATGGCTCCTAAGAGAAAAGGTGAGGTTGTTACAGGTCAGGAAGCAGGCTGTCTCGTTAAAATTAAAGTTCAATATTAGTCCACGGAGTTTATAAGGAAAACGAAGCAAATACAAATAAGGAAGAATAGAATTCTCGGAGTAGTGCAGCGGAGTATTCGAAAATCAGACAGACTTATGAATGAAACTGAGCTCTACCAGTCTTCAATTGTTGGACGATGGAAAGTTATCATTTTCGAGCTTTTGCTCTCTCTTACAAAAATGGGATAATATGCAATTCCCAGAGGGATTGTGAAGACAAAATAATACACCATATGCAAAGCATTTAGTATAATGCCTGGCACACAGACGATACAGCAAATATTACAGTTTCATGTTTCTGCCTTTATCATAATGAGTCTATTTATAGCATTGTCTGCTATCAACTAATATTAATTGAAGAATATGAAAGCTGGATGACTTTTAAGTTTGTCAAGGTGTTCTCCAAGCTCTGCCTTAGGAGGACGCAGTGACCTGGCAAAGATTTCTAATGCACTTTCTTCTTCCCACTTCACCTTCATCACTGTTTCTACCTTTCCTATTTGCTATTTCTAAAGTAGGAGATCTGGACCATTCTAGTGGCTGGGTGAGAAAGTATAAAAGAATAAAGAAATATTGATGGTACTATCTGAAACATTGATACAAATTTTATATGAAATATGGCTAATGATCAACTGAACATCAAAATGAAATGTAAAGTGGGTTAAAAAGACTTTTAACTTATATATTTTCCTTCTACTTCAAGTAGAGGCAGTGAAGATGGGGTCTGTCTTCTCAGTTCAGATGGAGAAATGAACACTGGATGTCCTATCACCCCCAGGCATGGCTGGACCAGTCAGGGAACACACAGGCCTAGGCTCAAGGGATAGGAGTGCTTATCACTCGAAAGGACCTGCCCAACCAGTAGTTAATCAACACTCATGAAATCTCTGACATACAGAGCAAAGACATTTCTCAGACTCCAAGTCTCCTGAGATGGAGGGAACCAAACAAAGTCTTAGTTAGTAAGTAACACCTGAGACCATGACCTCACGGGCCTCCAATCAATGGCATCCACCTTCTCAGAAGACCCCTGCCCCAAATTTTGCTTTTAAAAACCCTCACTTGCAAGCCATTAGGGAGTTCAGGGCTTTTGAGCGTTAGGTTCCCACTCTCCCACGTGGTGGCATGACAATAAACAGCCTGTTTCTTCACTGCAAAAGCTTGGTTGCCAGTTTTTACTGGCTTGCTGTGCATTAGGTGGATGAACTCTCAATTTGTTTGGTTACAAAAGCCCTCCCGAAAAATTCTAAGGGAGAATTTTATGTGTTATAGTTGCCAGGCCCCCAGACTGAGCCTTATAGATCTTTTGGTTCTCAGAAATTATTTGAAATGGAACTCAAATGAAGATCAGCAGGAATAAAGTTAATTAAAAGCACAGATGTACTCCCAAATTTCAGGAGAACTGTATCTTGATTTAGACAAAGTATTCAAGATAAGCTCAAAGAACAAATAATGACATGTTGAAAAATGCCATTTCCAAAATGAAAAATAGCTTGAGAGAGAATAAATACTAGTAAGAATCTAAAATTCCACCTATTTTTAGGTCTTGTAAGAGATAAATTAAATCTAACCACTAGATTAGGAACAAAGAAGAAAAGCCTGAGAGACTAGAAAGTACAAATAAGGGCAGCCTACAATAGAAAGCAAAATGCATGGAAATAAAAATGCCAAAAGAGGTGAGTTACGTAGAAAAACGTGATTTGGAACTGGAGCAGCCCAGTCACTATTCTGAGAGAAGATATTACTGAGAATGCGAAAGACCCATTCATCTCAGGAAGTATATATGGCTGTGCCAAGCATGCCAGCATGAAGATCAACAAGAATTCCTGACAGGGGCGCCTGGGTGGCTCAGTGGGTTAAAGCCTCTGCCTTCGGCTCAGGTCATGATCCCGGAATCCTGGGATCGAGCCCCGCATTTGGCTTTCTGCTCCGTGGAGAGCCTGCTTCCTCCTCTCTCTCTGCCTGCCTCTCTGCCTATTTGTGATCTCTCTCTGTCAAATAAATGAATAAAATGTTTAAAAAAAAAAAAAGAATTCCTGACATTCCATCACCTCTTGGCAATAGGAAGACAGAATCATGACCCCAAGCCCTTCGTAGAAAGAGCAGGGTAGTGCCCAATGATGTCATGGCCATCGTTTTATATGGCATTGACTTCTAGGGATGGCTACATAATTTGAGGGCCTAGTGATAGTCCTTGCTGGAAGCAAGGAAGTCAGTCTTTCCTTCCCCTGGGCCTGCAGCCCCACCCCAAAGCAGAGAGGTATACTCTTAATGTATTGCAATGGCCATGCTGTGTTTTGCTTGGTACCTGGACAGGCAATGGGAAATGCTCTTAGTTTGGGCTTCTATAACAAATTACTATAGACAAAGTGGTTTAAACATTTATTTCTCACAGTTCTGGAGGCTAGAAGTCTGAGATCAGAGAGTCAGCTTGGCTGAGTTTCTGGTGACTGCCCTCTTTCTGGATTACAGAGGGCTCTCTTCTTGCTACATCCACACATGGTAGAAAGAGAACTAGAAAGCTCTCTGGTCTCTTCACATAAGGGCACTAATCCCATTCATGAAGGCTCTACCCTCATGACCTAATTTCCTCCCAAAGCCCTATGTTTAAATGACATCACATTAGGGTTTCATCATAGGCATTTTGAGAAGTTTCAACTAACATTCACTCCATTGCAGGCCCCTAGCCACACTGCCTACAGACTGCACCATGGCACTACTGGTCTGGAAAGGAGATGGTCACAACTTCATGCCACCTTAAGTCACCATGAAATGTTTGACTAACCCCTACCTTCCCTGTTCCAATGCCCAAGTTCCCTCAGAATCAGGGCAGTATCAGAATATACACATCTCCCACCAACATGACCGTGAGCAGGAGGGTTACACTCTTGGTGAAGTGGGAATGGGCCGTCCAGAACCCAGAGAACCAACTGGCTGGAACCAGGAGGCTGAGGACCAATACTACAAAAGTGGGAAGGCGGAACTGGGGGTACCACACCTAAGCCAAAGCTCCAAGGCTCCTAGGTTCAGAGCCCGAGGTGCATACTCCAGCATTACACTGGACTCTCTTACAAAATACAAATTTATTTTATGTTTGAATTTCACGTAGCAAGGAATTTATGTAGCAAGGAATGCTACTGAGCATGGGCCCTGAACAACTACACTGGTCACAAGCATGAAGCCCACTCTGCCTGTTAATTTTCCTTGCTGCAAGAGCTAGATGTCTGATCATAATCCATTTTATTCCTAACTCCTCCTGACCTATAGTAGCTGCTTCAGTCTCCAGCCCTCCTCGCCTTCATCCATTTCCATTCCCTAATAATGCTGCTTCTACCATTTGCCTTGATCCCTTTCCACTGTTTTAAAAAAAAAAATCTGAAACATCTGTGAAATTTTAAAAAGAGAAAACTTTTTGATCCTATGTCAAAGAACATGAGACCTTTTCTTTTCAAGATGAGTTATTTTTGCCATTGTTATCATTATAAAATCATATACTTACATGGTAAAATACATTTCAAGAAACACAGAAAGGCAGAAAAGTAAAAATCCCTCAAATTCTGCATCCCTAGAATTGCTTCCAAGAGTCAATCCCTAGTAGGAGCAGTTCTTTTTAGTTCTGCTAGTGTTATCAATGTAGCTTTAAGAAAAATACTTCTACCTTAAATTCTTGCTTTGTCAACAATAACAAGACTCCCAACTCCCTTTAAAGATTCTTCCAGTCATACTGTGATGTCACTCTCTCTTACGTGTCAACTTGTCCTCTTCACTTTTTCTTTTCTCCTAAGTATTACTGGGCAATTTTTCTTAATATTTTGTACCATGTATAATGTTCTGGGTTTCTATATGTTCAAAATATGAATTTTTGGATAATGTTTCATGGAAAGCTTAAATTATCATTGAGAATAACAAATTGACTGTCATCCTGGTATAATTTTTAAGTCACTGCACCAAAGCATCCAGAGTTGCTAAGATTATTGCTCTTTCCTCCTATAAATGAATTATCTTCATGTCTCCAGAAGCTTTTAGGAAATTTTTTTTCTCTTAGAATTTTTAAACTGAAAAAAAAAAAAGAATTTTTAAACTGAAACAAGTTATTTTCACACCTTATCTTCTTTTTTTCATTAATTTTTCTTAGTATTCAGTTCACCTTCAAGGTCTCCTGAGACCTGGACTTTGCACAACTTTAGGTAATTTTCTCTTTTTAGCTTTTATACTCATTTCCTTTTCTTATGGAACTTCTACTAAGACTTGCTCAATATACTTGTATATTTCTCATCTCAAAGTTTCATCCTACACTTGGGAGTTTTCTCCAACTTTATCTTCCATATGCCGATTTTCCTTTCAGCCATGTTCATTCCATTACTCATCCTCTTCACTAAATTTTGTACTTTAGCATTCATATTGTTTAACTACCCAAAGAGTTTCCCATTCTATGGTTCCCTATTCTTTTTGGCAAGTGGTATTTTCTGAAATCTCTTCAAAACTAACAATTAGCACTTTTTCAAAATGCTGTGTTGGATATTATCTCTACTTCCTTTGAGACACTTCCATTTGTTACAGTTTTCATCTTTGTGTCCCTCTTCATGCTATTTGTTTTCCCTATAACCCTGGTATTCCTGGTGCTTGTGCATTTATGAATGAACTTTTAATTGGTTAAGCAGTTGATAGGAATTTCCTCTGTATTTATATAAACTCTCCCCTCTCCCCAACCCCAACTTCATTGAATTAAGACTTGGTTCTGTGCTCTGTGGAAGTAGTTAGTACGTGTCCAAAAGCAAGCTTTGTGGGGAAATGGGGGCCAAGAACAAGGAATCAGGTGGAGAAGTCCCACACCTGTAGTTATAACAGCTCAAAATTCAACAACAGCTCCGTTTCGGTAAACCGGGTGTGGTGGGGTTGAGGGGACTGTGGAGGCATATGTTCATGTGAGTCAACTGGTGAAGTTCCAGAGTTACACGGAGCTCCGCCATGCTGCTCTCTCAGACCCCACAAAAGGAGTCCATGCCAGGTCCACTGGAAGGTGCACATCTTTAGAGAAGGCAATAGTCATGAATGGTAGAACATGCAAACGGAACAGCTATTTACAGTGCAGTTGCTAACTGATTCTCCTGATACCAGTCCTTAACCAAGCTTATTTGTATATGGTACTCTTCTTATTGCAGAGCTTTGTTCTAAGAGCTTCTCCAGCCTCTTCTAGGAAAAATAATACTTGTCCTCGATTCCAGTGACTGCCATCCTCTCACTTCTGATTTTTCCATCATTCCAATTCCATTTGGTTTTTATCTTCATGGAATTCTTCGAAATGAGATTTTGTTTTCCAATACCATATTGGTTTTATTCTTTTAAAAATAAAATGTTTATCATTACAATGAGATCTTTAGACATACTCAAGTCATGGTCTTGAACCTCCAACTGCCTGATAAATTTTCATGCTAACTGGAATAACACTTGGCCTTAAAGTGTGCCCATTTAACATTTAAGTATTATAACTGCTACAAAATCCCTATCAAAATCATTTCCATTTCAGCCAGGGAATGGGATCCAGTTATAGCCGTGATTGAAAAAGGTTTATCATGTTGAAAAAAGTTTAAAAGTTAAGTATAGACAGACTCAGAGAACTCATAAATGAGATGTCTCACTTTAGAAACAGGCAAAGATGAAATGTGACCAATAAAAGACAATGACACAAGTTGAACTGATCTAGGGGAGAAAATAAACTCTATCTTTCCTAAAGGTAAAAATATTACAATACAGTAATTACTGCAAGAGATGGGAGGCACTTGACTGACTCTAGCTATAGAGAGAGCTAAACAGAGAGGGTGGATGAAGAATAAATTATGGGGAGATGGTGGTTAGAACTCTGTGTATGTGAGGGTATATTAATATCTGATTACTGTTCAAAATGCCAGACACTGATATAAAGCAGCTACAATTAGACACAGCCTTATTAATTAACAGCTTACATTTTCAAGGTGCCTCATTACTATAATTACAACAGATCAGGGAAAAAATTTCTCAACATCTTACAATGAATCAGCATTAGAAACAGAGATTTGAAACCTCCATTCTTATTAAGTAACTTCAATGATTTTGATCTCATATTACTTGAATATGTTTCCTAAAGAGAAAAAAAACAATATATTTATACTTTAAGCATGGAGTTTCTATTAATTTTGAACATGGTCCACATAATATAATTTAGCACCACAGTTTCTAATAAAAGGACTAATACAATCCATATAAAAGAACATAAATTAATAGCTAACAGGTTAAAAATCAGCAAAATTCTTAAAAGCCTATCTATCAAATATTGCACTATTCAGAGGTATTATAAATCAGTGAAATGACTAATATCAAGCTGTTAACTTAAGAAACTTAATACCTTCTATTACATCATCATGGAAATTGGGGCAGTCAAGTATCTGCAAATAGAGAAGATGGTGGGGGTGGGGTTGTTTGGGGGGTTTTGTTTTATTTTTCTAATTTAGAACTCTTCAGAGTTTGGTTTTTTGAGTTGTTCTGGGGCTTGAAGGGGGAGGTTTTGGTTTTGGGGTTTTTTTTTTTCTTTAGTCCAAAAAGCAGAGCATTCTAGTTTTAAAAGAGTTTTTAAATAGCTGGTATTCCTTAATAATGAATAGGAAGTCTGGGCAGTGTGTGATTTTCAAGCGATACCATTACTGGTAGAGAATGAACCAAACAGTACTTCTAAGTACCTTCTAGCCAAGAGAGTTTGATCTCATTATTTTGTTTAAATTGCTAAAGCCATACTTTCATCTTTCTTTGGTCATGTTCCCAGAAAATTATGATGTATTTAAGCAAATATATAATTTGTATCTGTTGTTTCAAAGGAGTGAGGAAATGACAAAATTACTCTTTCCTCTGGGTCAACATGTGCTCTGTGAAAGCAGGATAAACAGCGGATGACCTGGCCAGAACTGGAGGCTGCCCAACGGAAAAAGAAAAAAAGTCTTTCCTTTGATATACCTGAAAACACCTTAAGGAGAAAAAAAAAATTACCAGAACACTTGCCCTGCTTTTGCCAATATCATATTTCATGAGAAAGAAATGAATTCTTCAGTGATGAAAATGATGGTCTTTCTTGAACCTGAAACATGAAAATTCAAGACTTTAAGAAAACCCATTCTAATCTAGTACTGAAATATTCCATTGTTCACCCACAATCATACATTTTTAATTGCATTGACATCTGAGAAAGACCAATTAGATAAAATCAATCCATCATGTCTGGGAGATTGGTAGAGAATAATATTCGTCTTCCGTTGGTCTAAACTCCATCATGATAGTATAATTTAAAAATTTTTGTGTGTTTTCTCAGCATTATTTCATGCCACGTATATGGTTAAAATAGTTACTATTGTTTTTCTGAGAGTTGTTTACTTCCTTTATTATGTTAAAATAGAAATTATGCTCTCAAAGATACAAGCTGAATTATTTTAAAGGGTTCTTGTCAGTAATCAAAATTATTTTCTTCATCCTATCTAACAGCTTCTATAATTTATTTTAGGTGAACTTTCACATGCTATGGAATAGGGGAAAATTCAGTAACAGCAGATAGTTCAAGTTACCTATACCTACCCCACCATTAAGAACAGTAAGAGTAGGTCCAGACGTATATGTGGAATCCTAAAACAAACAAACTCATAGATACAGAAAAAGATTGGTGGTTGCCAGGGGTGGGGATGTGGGGAGTGAGGAAAATGGTGTGAAGATGGCCAAAAGGCACAAACTTTTAGTTATAAGTAAGTCCTGAGGATGTGAAGTACTGCATGTTCATTCTAGTTAATAGTAGTGTACACCTATTTGAAAGTTGCTAAGAGAATACCTCTTAAAATTCTCATCACTGGGGTGCCTGGGTGGCTCAGACAATAAGCATCTGTCTTTGGTTTGGGTTGTGATCCCAGGGTCCTGGGATCGAGCCCCGAGTTGCCCTCCCTGCTCAGTGGGGAGCCTGCTTCTCCCTCTTCCTCTGCCTGCCACTCCCCCTACTTGTGCTCTCTCTGTCAAATAAATAAAATATTTTAAAATAAATAAATAAATAAAAGTCTCATCACCAGAGGGGTACCTAGGTGGCTTGGTCAGTTAAGCATCCAAACCTTAATTTCAGCTCAAGTCATGAACTTAGGGTTGTGAGGTGGAGTCCCACGTCGGGCTCCGGGCTGGTCATGGAGCCTGCTTAAGATTCTCTCTGTCCCTCTGCCCCTCCCCCTCCCTTCCTCTCTCCCTCTCTCTCCCTGTTTAAAAAGAAAAAAAAAAATTCTCATCACAAGAAAACAAATTTGTAACTATGTGTGGTGATGCATGGTAACTAGACTCATTGTGGTGATCATTTTGCAATATATATATCAAATCACTATGTTGTACACCTGAAACTAAGACAATGTCATATATCTACTATATCGCAATAAAAAAAGAGCTCGATGACACCTCAGAATTTAATCTCTTTTACTTTACATATGAGGATGAGTGATTAGAAATGCAGTTTAATGTCACACAGCTATTTTATTTAGTTGTACAGCTAAGATGAAAACTCAGGGCTCTGACTTTTGGTCAGTTAACATTTCCACAATATCATACCACCTCCTCTTAACAAAGATTTTTAAATATCTATTAAATGAGATGGAAAAAGAAATTCAAAGTAACTAAGAACTTCTAAGGAAGAGATAGATTAGCACTGAAAAAAAAAAGATTTTTTTCCCACTATATTTCTTATGAAATCATGTTTTAGATTATAAGTTGGGTAATTATGCTTCTATCTATAAAGGATCATGACCAGTTTGTTACATATGTGACATATAGAATGATCAGTTTGTTACATATATGACATATAGAATGATTAAGTCCAGAAAGTAAGATTCCTTTGTTTTTGTTCACAGAATGGCTGCTCACATTCTATTTTTTGTGGCGTAACCCACTTTCCAAAGGATGTTACTGCCATAAATAGATCAATGAACCCATCGTAATAAATCATTACCAGGTTTTCAAAAAATAAATCCCAAAAAGACTATAGATAGAATGTCATTCTTAAAGAACCAGACATAAGAGCAGCAGGTAAAAGACAAGCCCTTTTTTGGGGACATTAAAGTGTCATTGCCACTGGCAGAGCTACTAGTTGATAGGTGACAACACATCTTTAAGATAAAGTAAAATTCTGATGGAAACTGGAGATCTTACCAGAGTCCAAATAAGTCATTCAGTTACAGTCCCAGGGAGCTTACGGGGATTCTGGGCAAGAGAAGTTCTCTGGATAAACCAAGGGGATCTGAAAGTTCACAGAAAGGGAGCTCAAAGTGAAAAGGAGTAGGGATTACAATATAGGATGTGTCAGGGGGTATACCTGCGTTCCTCTCCAGGACCCCTTTTAAATTTCATGCTCAAGCATCCTTGTTTCAGTTATTTACTCTCTGCCATGAGACTTTTGGAGAACAGGGCTCTAATAAGTAAATAAATAATGCAAAGACTCCAATTGAGACAGAGTTCAGCCTGGAGAACAGGAAGTCAGAGATTCATCGGAGGAAAGGCTAAGAGGGTCAGAGACCCTTTCCAGCTCAGAAAGTCTATTAGCTCAACTTCTGAAGCGCAAGGGAGATTTTATGAAATCTAGTACAATTTAAAACATGAAGAAAAGGAGAATAATGGCAATAAAGTTTTTTTTAATCTAGTTTGCCCTTATTGAAAAATCCGTAAGTAAAGACAATAGAAATATAATGATGGATGTAATTCAGTAAATCTCTATAAGAAATAATATGGCAAATATCACAGAAAATCCAGTTGTAACATAAGAACTTTTTTCTCATGTTCTTATGATCTGATAAAAGAAGAGTAATTTGAAACCATCCACTCAGGGTTTTTTGTTTTAATTTCAGTAGTTGATTTGTGATAGAAATAAGCACTGAGGAAAAACCTCAAACAGTATCTTTGTTCTTGAGGTTTTATTTGAGCAGAGAACTGTGACTTTAAAACCCTTCCCCCACATCTTTAACACTAAAGTCAACAGAACTAAATCAAAATTGCTTTAAATAACCTCCTGAACTGTCTGAAGGGTTTAGCCATAAATGTAAATTAAGTCAATTTAATATCACCATTCTTTGAAATATCTTCTGAGTCATAGTAACCAAATAGAAAAGCATTTGCAAAATAAACAATAAACAAAGGAAAATAAAGGAATTTAAAGGAAGATCATTTTTCCTGAAATAAATTTATTTCCCAACATTAAAGAAATAAAAAACAGGGGCTTCCAACACACACACACACACACACACACACACACACACACACACAAAATAACTCACATTACATAAGAATATACCTAAAATAGTATTCAACAATGTAAAAATAAAATAAGCACAAGAAACCACTTTTAGAAACAATAAAAGTATATATAAAACTGCAAAAACTATACTAAATCAATGGCATGAGACAAACAAACCAAGAATTAGGAGAAAACTGAATGGAATGAAAAAATGAGGAGGGAGATACCAGGCACAAAGAGGAGAGAAAACAGAGATGGAAACTGAAAACAGTATCCTTCCTTGGAGAAGTTACAAGAGTAAACAATTCGGAAGTGATAGTCAAAGATAGAGACAGAAACATTCCAGATCAGAACAAAATTTTTAAACCTGAAATTTTGCCTACGCATATTTAAAGACATGTCAACAACAAGAAATTCCCAATAAAAACTTAAATTTCAAGGATAAATAAGTAATCCAAGAAGCATCTTACAAGAAAAAAATTTAAATAATGTAAGCCCCAGCCTTCTCCTCTGTAAGAACAAATGCCTGAATGTAATTACCTGTTTAAAAACCTTCATTTTCAAAACAAGTATTTCACTGAATAATTTTAGGGTGGCTAAACTATACTTTACATTAAAAAGATAACTGAAATTTATTGTAAAATCTGAAAGATTCAGAATACTTATCACTGTACTATTTTTCTATAGCAATCATAATTTTTTAGTGCAACTATGTCCCATGCAATATTTGAGACACACTTACATAAAATAAAATCCATGAAATTCAAATTTGACCGAGTGCCCTATATTTAAACTGGCAACCTATATTATGCATAAGTGAACTGGACTGGGAAAAAAGGAACCAAACTACCTAATACTGAAGAATTTTTAAAATACGTATGAACTTATTCTGCTATGAAGAAACTACCACCTTGAAGTCACCATGGTGGAACGAAGTAGTAACCTCTTCTCAAATAATTCCAAGACATCTAGATCCCCTGTATGGTTCTATTCTGCCAGGAATTTCTGAGCATTTAGGGTTTCCCCACACACACCCAGGAATTTATTAAAACATATGAGAGAGGGATGCCTGGATGGGTCGGTTGGTTAAGCATCTACCTTCAGCTCAAGTCACGGTCTTGAAGCCTTGGGATTTTGGGCATTGGGCTCCCTGGTCAGCAGGGACTCAGCTTCTCCCTCTCCCTCTGCCTTTCTCCCCCTGCCACTCGCTCTCTCTTTCTCTCTTAAGTAAGTAAGTAAGTAAGTAAATAAATAAATAAATAAATAAATAATCTTTAGAAAACCAACCAAAAAACATATGCAGAGCCTTACCCTAGATCATAGTCAGTTATTGGATCTGACTCCAAATGTCCAGAATTTGTTTTACCACTACAGGACTCTCGAGCTCTATCTTTGCTTTATTTCAGACAAAATTCCTCACAGAATCTACTTCATTATCTAGCACATAAGTCACCTTATTCTAGCAGTCCAGAGTACAGCCTCTTCTTTTCAGATTGAATATTTCTAAGATCTTAATGCCTAGTTTACAGTTGAACTGGGTCTGCATCACCAGGTTATAACCCCTTCCCCAAGGGACTGAAGTTTTTGGCATCTTTTTCTGTTTCCTGATAACTCCCCAAGGCCAAACTCACTTTGTTCCCAGCATGCACCGCAGCACATTATCCACTGAGTGGAAAAAGTGCCAAACCAAAGAAAGAAAGAAATAAGAACTCCAACCAAAAACTACTACAAAGCTCACTACACATTCCATGTCATAACAAAACAGCATCAAGGATCATGGCAGGTGTGAGTTTGCACTAACATAAGAAAGTGAACCAAAACTAAATGCCAGGAATTCCACTTCATTAATGTAATGAATTAATAATTAATTAATGTAATTAATTAATGTAAAATTCACTTTAACATACAGCTTTACCATAACGTAGGGGAGCTATAGCTCTGATATTACTTACTATTTGTGAATTTTGTTCTAAGACTGTATAAAAATTATACTTTGCAGCTTTTTGAATCTACAAGTATAATTTAATAAGATTCAAAAAACTCAATAAAATCAAATGCCTTTGGCACGTACTGCATGGAGCACTGGGTGTGGTGCATAAACAATGAATCTTGGAACATTGAAAAAATTAAATTAAAATTTTAAAAAAACAAATGCCTTTTATAATATTGTACACTGTTAATTGAGGAGATAAGGATAACCCAGAAACTCTAAAATTTTGAAGTTTAATTCACTCGACATAAAGGAATCACCTGCTTTGTATGTCAGACTATGCTATGATCTTTGGAGATATCAAATATATGCACTGCAATACAATCTTCCTTTGAATTATAATTATCAAAAGAAGAATGCATTATGATATGAATAAAAAATGTCAAAATGTAAAATATCTTCAATGAAGTGCAACATTTTCTAAAATTTTAAACTTGGGCTCTTAATAGTTCCTACACATGAGCTTTAAAAGAAAAAGACGTTGGGGCGCCTGGGTGGCTCAGTGGGTTAAGCCGCTGCCTTAGGCTCAGGTCATGATCCCAGGTCCTGGGTTCGAGCCCCACATCGGGCTTTCTGCTCAGCAGGGAGCCTGCTTCCTCCTCTCTCTCTGCCTGCCTCTCTGCTTACTTGTGATTTCTCTCTGTCAAATAAATAAATAAAATCTTTAAAAAAAAATAAAAAAATAATAAAAGAAAAAGACGTTAAGAAAAATTAATTAAAGAGAGAATTAAGAATTCAGCAATGCAGCTGCACCCTGCCATGCTTTCTGAAATTAGCTCTTCCTAATCCTACATATGCTTTTTTCCTTGCTGCTTTTGCGTAACCAGATTTCCTCAAGCCGTAATTACTACAGAGCTTGCTACGTGGCTGATGCATCAGTGTGTGCCATTTCCCACAACATCTCTCACATTTTTACAGCTGATGAGTTGGTCTTCAAATGTCTACATTTTCAATTCTGTTCTGTCAGGTTCAATTAACTACTGCTGGTAACAATATTGGATCCCATGACCTAGTTGCTTCTCCATCCCCTTAGTGACTGCCAAATGGAACAAATACACATAATCAGAAAATAAAGACTAGTGAAGCTATTTGAGCAGAGGATAAATGAAGGGATAATCTACTACCAAACAGGGTAAAGGAAAGCATCAGCATGCAGAGAATGCTATAATCCCTCATTAAAACTCCCTTAACCTTTTCTATGACTCAAAAACCCTCCATGTGCCCATAAGGGCAGCCAACATTTTCATGCATAAGACACTTTGAGTCTTTCTTGAAATAGGGGGATTCTTTTGCTTCTATCAGAGTGTCTTCTACCCTGTACTATGTACTCAGAGGTCTATAGAAAATGTTTGAATTGAAAAGCTTTCCAGAGAAAAAAAAGACTCTTGTGAACTGAGTAATTTAATTCTTTGATTTCTGGAAAAGTTTTAATTTTAAGGACAAATGGAAGTGTGCATATCATGCTTCATAGTGTGATAAAAGACATTTGTCTATGCCCTTCAAAAATATATGTTTCATAATGCAAAATCGAATTTTTTTTTTAAATAGGTCACTTTTATTGCACTATCTCACTGTGCTCAAATCACATATTAGTTGGTTCTGGGGTAAGTATTCATAACCAGAAACTCACCTGTCAAGGTTAATATCCTAAATCAATTAAACTGTGAGTAAAATTCAGGCTAAATCTGACTGCAAAGCAGGAAAATATAATAATGCAATAAAAACTTCATACTTAGCTATAAAATTGCTAAATTTTCAAGTGCTCTAGTTGTTTAATTAACATAAATAATCAAACATAACTCAGGCCCAAGCTCCCTCCTTTCACTCAACAGTATGATTTTTTATCTAACTTATGGTATAACTGTTTCAGTTCCTCATTTCAAAATGCTGTTGGAGTTCGACTTAGCCAATTTTCACAGTGAGAAAACTTCTAAACTCCATTGACCATATTTCAAAGCAATAAAAAAAAAAAACAAAAACCAATCAAACAAAAAAAAAATCTTCTTTTAGAGCACAAACTTCTTTTCTTAAATTTCATACCTTTCAAATAACTAAATGATCATTTCATTTACAGATACATTAATGACATACCAACTTAAAGAGATTCATGGTTTTGGTAAAAAGCAAACCAAAAAAAAATGGTTTGCATATTTAAAAAATTCTTTTTATGGGAAAACACGGGGGTCACAGATAGAGTCGAAGTTCTGGTGTCCAAGCTGACATAAACCATTATTTGATGAGGATTTTTATAAAACATCCAATAAATGCAAAATTTTCTACACAAGCTTTATATTTATTAAAGTAAAATCCAACTGGCTTTAAAAGAGGCAAATTTGGTACTCTCAATCCATGAAACAATTCTGTTTTGTAAAAATTTGAGCTTTCTTTCTTTCTTTTTTTTTTTTTTTTTTTTAAGGATGGAGCATTGCAAAGTTCACAAAGAGCAAATGGTATTTGAAGCCCTGGACCTCTTTGAAAAGTCTCCCCAGGAGCAGGGCAGATAGGCGCCTGCCAGGACCAGTTAGTGATACCATCCTACTGTGATGTTAATAAGATGAAGGACACGAGTACAAAAAGCCACAGTAATTATGGAGGGAGGTAAATACTTTATTTTTTTAATTTCATGAACTGTCTCTCCATGCAGCCTGCACTTTAAGGCAAGAGCTTTTGTTATACTAAATGTACATGTTAATTAAACACTTTTTAAGAATGTTGCCCTTCACTAATAGGTCAGAGAGGAACCTTGACAGGGACAAACCACTTGTCAATTATATAAGATATGCAAAAATGCGTGACCTCTAAACCTCATTTTTTTTTTTCATTCTGCCTTTCAAGAAAGTTGTTCTGCCACCAATTTTGCAAATACCTGTCACAAATGCCAATGCCAACTGGTTACCAGAAACAGCACGCAGATGAAAGGGTTGACAGACTAACTGGACCATTTCATGTGTGCCTGGAAGTAAAATAAGGGATATGGAAACAGAAGATAGCCATGGAATTCCTACAACAATTATCCAGCTCTTACATTGATTCTCTTCTGCAGGAAATTTATGTCAAAAAAGAGATAGAGACAACCCTGGCAATCAGCCAAGTGTGAAATTCTGTATTTAGTCATTCTAAATTGTCCTAATAATCATATGATTAGCTAGCTTAATATGGTTTCCTGAATCTGTAACTGAAAAGGAAAGAACTGAATTCTGATTTGCTGAATCCAAGAATGTCTGAAATTCTAAAATGAAGTTCTTGTGCAGAATCTTGGCATGAGTGTCTTCCCTAAATGTATCAAGTGAGAAGTATGGGGATTGTCAGGAAGTAGGGATGTTTTGCAAAAGGAGAAGGCATATATTTAGATCCCTAGTTGAGTTAACTAATTGGAGTGGAGTGAAGTAAATTTGTGGCCCTAATGCAGACAGTTCAAAGCCTGATGATATGGGAGCACATGGGTACACTCTGACGCTATGTAATAGTAGCTGTGTCCTAGATGCACAGTCTGGAAAGATGTTAGATATAAAAAAAGCATGTGTCCCCAGCCTTAAGAAGAATCACTTCCAGTTCACTGTTTCAACCCTCTGCATATATGATTCACTTCATATTGCCTGCTTTACAGAGCTTAAGAAATAGGATTTTTTTCCTTCAATGACAGAGAAAAGTTGAGCCAGAGAGATGTAACCTGCTTCAGATAATAACTGAGAACAGGGCTAACTACGCCATAGACTCTTTAGCACAATTCTTCAGGAATGTACTCTGTGGTTTACAATCGCTTTATAGAGTCAAGCTCAAAGGAGAAAAAGTGTGGGGGTTACACTCAGAGAGAAGAGGTCAAAGGGAATGCCATTTCTATGGCAAGTTTCTTATTTCACTCTTCATGCAAGGAAAGCACATCTAGAATATGCAGACATAGAGAATGTCTTCAGAATTAAAAAAAAAAAAATTAGAATTGGAAAAGAAAGCAGTGGTCACCTCATCCAGTCCTTCCCCATATGCTGAAAATGACCCTAAAACATCCAGGATATTATAGCACTTATCACCCCCAGTGATGAAGAGCTCTCTGCCACTGACAGACCCAAACCATTTTCGGACAATTTTAACTAAGAGAAAGTGTAACCTTTTACAGAACAAATATCTGCTTCCCTGTGGCTACTCTCCATTGGTTTATTCCCTGGACTTCATCCAAATTGCTGATGAAAGTATTGAACAGGACAGGGTCAGTGGCCTCCCTCCAGATACGCAATGATCACTTGGTCAACATTCCTTGCTGAATCACCTGAGGCCCACCTAATTGTACTGCCCTCTGTGTGAAAGCAGCTCCCTGAAATTCTTGTGCTTCAGGGTAATAACCCTATCAAACTCCAAAGAGGGATTTGGCAAGACCATTCTGAGCAATTTCACTTTGGCTGTGAGTTATTAGCACTTCCTCTTTTAAGTACCAGTAGACCATCTTTCTAGAATTTGGCTGGGAATAAAGGAAGGGTGCCAAAACTGATTTCATATATTTCCCAGTGTAGTCAGGGCTAACCCGGGGCCTATTTAAAAAGGAAAAAAAAAAAAAAGGAGGAGGAGGAGGAGGAGGAGGAGGAGAAGAAGAAGAAGAAGAAGAAGAAGAAGAAGAAGAAGAAGAAGAAGAAGAA
>NW_019154089.1:54614423-54638883 GCF_002288905.1 Enhydra lutris kenyoni | reverse complement strand
AGAAGGAAAGAAAAAAGTTCAAATCTCAGCATTCTTACAAAGTTATAATTATGGCATGGCTTGAACATTTGAGAGAAAAAACTAATTTGACACTCAGCATCTCCACATGGGGAAAAAAATCTCTTAAGAGATTTTTAAGATGTCTTAAGATACTCTAAAACAGTAACAACAACAAAACATAATCTTTCCGTGTACTGGTTGACCAAGGTTTTAAAATACCGGTTTGGTAATAACTGCACAAAATACACATATCAACCACTTCTTTTATTCAAGCTCTTTGAGCTCTGAGCTTCAGTATGTCTAGTCCTGCCATTCTCCAGACTCTGTTTCGGTGGTGTCGCGGTATCTTCTCTTCCTCCAACTATTCATTATTATTGGGGGCTTACACATCTTCTCTCTATTCTTTCCTTCAAAGATGCTTCCCTATACGTGTAAAAGTACCAAAAAGCCAATAAATCCCCAAATCTGTATTTCCAACCCTGACTATCCCCCAGAATCCTAGATGCATCCCATCCTGCCTAAAAAACTAAAGTGAGATAAATAAAATAAAATAAAATAAAATAATATAAAAATAAAATAAAATAAAATAAAATCCCATGCTATCTAATCCCTACCTTTGCTTCATGTGGGTCATCATGCAGGTCTCTCTATGGAAGGCTATTTCTTCCTTTCCTACTAACACAATTTAACTCACTCTTCATCGGCAGCATAAATAGGTCCATTCACACATTCACATTTTTTAATTGGCTAATTCTTATCTCACTGCACTGTATCTACTTTATGGATGTTTTTCTCATCTCCAAACCATAAACTTCTTGAGGGCAAGAGCTGAACCATATTCATCTTTATATTTCTAGGACTTATAGCAATGAATGAATTATACTAGGGGCTTAAAAAAATATTAGTTGAATGAAATAGAATATGAAATGAGTTTCTCATGAAGCAGCCAAGGAGCTAGTGCTTACAACTCAATCACTGAAAAGCAAGTGCTTTTTCATAAGAGTATTTGGTGTGCATGCCTACAAAGCATGCATGGTTTATTCCATCGATGGCCTGTGCTTAATGCTCCCTAGGTCCCCTGAGGCATGGTAATCTGTGAAAGCACTGCACCAAAGTTAAAATTCTAGCAAGCACACACAGATAATGGCATTTAAAGCTAGACCTTCGCCTTTCTGTTAGAATAACCCAACTACCACATTCTCACAGTAAAAGAGAATATCTGTTAAAGTTCATATGATTTCTCGTGATATTCTGCAATCTATGAAATGTAGCTACCTCGAAATAAATACATTGCTGAACAGAATCTCAAGGTAAAACTGAGAACCAGTATCTTTCATGCAAGTTAACACTGAGAATCTTATGTCCTGCAATAGTTATGCTTTCTAAATTCCCAAGATTAAATGCTCCTCCATGTTTGTTTAAAGGATGGGTATCAATGGATGTTAGTGACAGTGTTACAGTGAGAAACATGATAGCTCACAGAGGACTCCAGGTCCTGAAGGGTGAAATATATGATGAGAAATATATGACGAGAACATGTGAAATATATGATGAGAGGTTGAAGGACAAGCTGTTAAGGGCAGATGCTAAAATGATAGAGATTTTCCATGAAAAAGAACAGGAGATTTGTGGCAAGATGAGGAGCATGAAAAAAAGGAAATCCACATGTTATCTTAGGAGAGAATATCATATGTAATATGGGGCATATCATATGCAATAATGGGAAACACAGATAAAGGGGGTTTGGAAGCAAGAACAATGGTTCTGCTGTTCTGTGCTGGGCATAGACTGGGTGTTCGACACACAGGCTCCATTTCTTAAATGAAAATATTTATTTTGAGAATAGCAACTTCTTCTCTAATAAATTTTGTTATGGACTGAATGTGCTTCCTCAAAATTCATATATTGAAGTTCTAGTCTCCATTGTGATTGCTTTTGGGGGCGGGGGCTTTCAGAGGTGTTTATACTTAACAAGGTTATGACGGTGGAGCCTCCATGATGGGATTTGTGCCCTTCTAAGAAGAGGAAGAGATCAGAGCTCTCTTGATACTGGATGTGGGCACAAAGAGAGAAGGTGACCATCTACAAGGCAGGGAAACTCAATCACACTGACACCTGATCTTGGATATCCTAACTTCTAGAACTGTGACAAATAAATGTCTGTTGTTTAAGCCATCTAATCTATATTTTGCTATGGCAGCCCAAACTGATTAAAACAAATCTCTATATCACCCTGTTTGAAAAGCATGCTGATATAGAAGAAAGAAGCAACCAGTGTTTCTCTACCTCATGCACTTCCAATGCAGATATGGATATCTGCATCATATCACAACTTTTCTCTCCTTTAAATTATGCATATTTAGTTAATACAGAAAGTAAATACATATATATATAAGTAAATATATATATATTTATGTATATGAGTAAATACACACACACACACATACACACACGTGGCAGAAGATGAACAAGGTTATACATGAGTAAATATATTCATTAGGAAAAAAAGTTTACCATGTAAGATCAGCAACATTAGATGGGACAGTAAAATGAATATGTACCTATATATATAACAAGAGGAAGTATTTCATTTTTCTCTATTCCTTTTGGCACTGAAGTACAGAAGGCTTATTCTTTGAAGTCAGTGAGTGCCAACTACCATATTTGGAGGACATGATATTGAGAACAATACAAAAGCTGTTTCATTTTCTAAAGTATATATTAAGAAATTAACAATGTACACAACAACGAAGGTAAAAATGAAAAATGTAATAAAAACAAACTTGAATATGCCATGATATGGCCTTGCATTTTTGATAATTACACCTTCTCCCAACCTCCTTAGGGCTCAGGTATAATTAAAACAATACTTATTGACAACAACATTTTCCATCAGACATATGAAATAACAGCAGCAACCTAGTTGAGAATAAATGTAACATTATATTTAAAAGTGTCATACTTCACAGAAGGATAACTTCACATGATATTTCACAGATGGATAACTTTTAAAAAAATATATCTCAATCTATCCAATACCCAAGTAAATAAACATAAGACTTTCATCTTGAAGAATTCTCTAAGTGAGGGCTGCCTGGGTGGCTCAGTTGTTAGGTGTCTGCCTTTGGCTCAGGTCATGATCTCAGGGTCTTGGTCTCAAGCCCCACATTGGACTCCCTCCTCAGCAGGAAGCCTGTTTTTCCCTCTCCCACTCCCCCTGTCTGTGTTCCCTCTCTTGCTGTCTCTCTGTCAAATAAATAAATAAGATACTTAAAAAAAAAAAAAAAAAAAGAGTTCTCTAGGTGATAAGAATGAGTGCTAATATCCATGGTGTACTCCACATGACATTAGCGAACCTCTGAAATATGGCACTGGATTTTTCAACTTTACCAGCTTTTAGTGTCCAAATGTAAGGAAATCCATAGTAGGCCATTCTGAGACCCAGAAACCCTTGGGTACCCGAGTTCGACCGCTGGCTCAGGATGATGGGTCCACTCCACTGTATTCTCTTCCAATGCCAACCTGTTCTGACTCCGAAGAGGAGAGTTAAAAATATCTAAGGCCAAAGTGAGCACGTTGCCTGCTTCTAATCAAGGTGTTTCCCTCCTTTCTGAAACAGAGTCTGACTCTGGTTCTCCTTTAAAAAGGACACATCTTTCCTAACCTGCTTTTCATTGTTGAGGGCACCACCGTCCTCTACTTCCCACGGCCTTCCAGCACGGGCTGACACCATTTCACAGATAGCCACTACCAGAGCCCTTACGGATTTACAACAAACATTACAGAATTATATTACCAAGGCTGCAAGCATGGTGAGGAAGTACAGACGCTAAATCTCCAGCCCACTGCCATTTCCTTTCATAACAACTTGCGGTTGTGCAAATTAGTGTAACTCCTGCATGCCTTGAAAGGAGCAGATAGGAATTGAGTGGGAGTTGTGGCTCATTGACTTTAGTGAGAGCATATGACTCAAATCCTGAGTTTTATAAGGTGATGAGTTAGGTTAGGTTAAAGCAAACCTTGGAGCATAATTTGATTGGTTTTTCCTCCATCAGTGATGGATGCTTGATAATCACTTTCTGCCTATTATATCAATAAATCACTGCAATTCAATTTTAATCTGTAAATAAAGTTAAATCAGGGCTATGAGGATCTTACGCGCCTGCATTAGCTACTTAGAGGTGTCGTTACTGTCTGTGGTTATTGAGCCAAATGTAGTCATTTGAGTTTTTAAGTTCTAGTCTTCAAGAAGCTGAGATGAATTTGCTAAATGTTCTTACAAGAAACACCGTACACCCTGAGAAATTTGTACCTGCCTGAAATGGCAAACATAAATTATATAATATCAGAACAAATAAGGATTTCTAGCTTCAAGCACCAAGTGATATTATCTTCAGATTGTCAGTAGGTATGCCAGGAATACAACTCAGAAAAAAGTTAAATGCTCCTCATGGAGAAGGGAAAAATTGGGCCAATACTCCCATCTTGGACTAAGAAATTAAAATCAGAAGAAAATCCAATCTGTCAACCTGCCATGCCACACTATACTCCCAGCTAGACACCATCATAACACAGTATTATAGCACCTAGCACGTTATGGGTGCTGGATAAATACCACGGAACATGATTAACCACTCCATACCCCCAGCAAAGCACTGTGAACTTTAAGTCTCTGACATCATGGGATATGCCTATATAAATGTGAAGTACAGCAAGCTGGAGAAAAGCAAGTGTTGGCTCAGGAGACAGAAAGAGAGTCCAGGGCACCTGGGTGGCTCAGTGGGTTAAGCCACTGCCTTCGGCTTAGGTCATGATCTCAGGGTCCTGGGATCGAGTCCCGCATCAGGCTCTCTGCTCAGCAGGGAGCCTGCTTCCCTCTCTCTCTCTCTCTCTGCCTGCCTCTCCACCTACTTGTGATCTCTCTCTGTCAAATAAAAAAAAAAAAACTTAAAAAAAAAAAAAAAAGAAAGAAAGAGAGTCCAGTTAAACCTCTGTGAGGATGGTGAAAGAAGGAACATCCTGAAGACAGTGGAGACCACTGCATTTACCTCTGTTTATGTCAATGGATCAAACAGTCACATTCCTCAGGTAGGAAAAAGCAAAGCACAATTTTATACCAGTTACCTTTGACTCACTACACTTTTCTATCAAATTACTCAGAGGTAAATATTTTCTTAAGATTTATTTATCTATTTTATGGAAAGAGAGGTAGAGGACAGCGGGGAGGGGCAGAAGGAGAGGGAGAGAGTCTCAAGGAGACACCGTACTGAGTACAGAGCCCAGCATGGGGCTCAACGTAGGGCTTGACCTCACAACCCTGAGATGACAACCCCAGCTGAAACCAAGAGTCCAATGCCCAACCAGCTATCACGCAGGTGCCCCACTAAGAAGTAAACATTCTAGAATGGTAAGTATTTTGCACTTAAGCTGGGTTATAGAAAGTCACATACCCACATCCTAGGGAAAAGAAAAAAAAAATATGTATATACACACACACACACACACACACATATATATATCATGTGAATAAAAGATATTAAAAGATATCACCTAAAACACTTACTACTTATTAATTAGTAAAATTAAGTAATTAGTAAAGTACTAAATACTTATTAAAAAGCTGAACATAGCATAAAATTGATAAACCTCTAGCTAAACTTATAAAAAATGAAAGAGAAAGGACCCAAATAAAATCACTAATGAGAGAGGAGAAATAACCAAAACCACAGAAATGTAAACAATTCTAAGAGAATATTATGAAACTAGATGCCAACAAATCTAACAACCTATAAGAAATGGATAAATTCCTAGAAACATATAAATTATCAAAACTGAAACAGGAAGAAATAGAAAACTTGAACAGACCAATAACCAGCAAAAAAATTAAATCAGTAATCAAAAAACTCCCCAAAAAAACAAAAGTCTAGGACCAGATGACTTCACAGGTGAATTCTACCAAACATTTAAAGAAGAATTAATACATATTCTTCTCAAACTATTCCAAAAAGTAAAAAGGAAAGAAAACGTGCAAATTCATTCTATGAGGACAGCATTACCCTAATACCAAAACCTGATAAAGACACAACAGAGAACTACAGACCAGTATCTCTGACGAACACAGATATAAAAATCCTCAACAAAATACCTGCAAACCAAATCCAGCAATACATTAAAAAAATCATTCACTATGATCAAGTGGAATTTATTCCTCGGTTACAAGGGTGGTTCAATATTTGCAAATTAATCAGCATAATACATCACATTAATAAAAGGAAGGATAAGAACTGTATGATCATTTCAACAGACACAGAAAAAACTTTGACAAAGTACAACATCCATTCACAATAAAAACCTTCAACAAGTATGTCTAGAGGGAACATACCTCAACATAATAATAATGCCATATATGAAAACCCACAGCTAATACCATCCCTAATGAGGTAAATCTGAGAGCTCTTCCTCTATGGTCAGGAACAAGACAAGAATGTCCACTCAGACCACTTTTACTCAACATAGTGCTGGAAGTCTTAGCCACAGCGATCAGACAACAAAAAGAAATAAAAGGCATCCAATTTGGCATGGAAGAAGTAAAACTTTCACTATTTGCAGATGGCATGATACCATATATAGAAAACTCTAAATACTCCACCAAAAAACTGCTAGAAGTGACAAACGAATTCAGTAAAGTCGCATGATACAAAATCAACACACAGAAATCTTGCATTTCTATACACCAATAATGAAGTGGTAGAAAGAGAAATTAAGGAATCAGTCACATTTACAACTGCACCAAAGACAATAACATACCTAGGAATTAGCCTAACCAAAGAGGCAAAAGAACTGTACTCTGAAAACTATAAAAACTGATGAAAGAAATTGAAGATGACACAACGAAATGGGAAGACAGTCCATGCTCATGAGTCGGAAGAACAAATACTGTTAACATGTCTACACTGCTCAAGGCAATCTATACGTTTAAAGCAGTCCCTACCAAAATACCACAGCATTTTTCACAGAGCTAGGATAAACAATCCTAAAATTTATATGGAACCACAAAAGGCCCAAATAGCTAAAGTAACTTTGAAAAAGAAAACCAAAGTGGGAGGCATCACAATTCCAGACTTTAAACTGTATTACAAAGCTGTAATCCTCAAGACAGTAGGGTACTGACACAAAAACATACACATAGATCAGTGAAACCGAGAACCCAGAAATGGACCCACAACTATATGGTCAACTAATATATATATATATATATATATATATATATATATATGAGAATGATGGAATATTACTCAACCATAAAAAAGAATGAAATCTTGTCATTTGCAATGACATGGATAGAGCTAGGGAGTATTACGCTAAGCAAAATAAGTCAGAGAAAGACAAATAATGGTATCAATTCACCCATGTGTGGAATTTAAGAAACAAAACAAACAAAGGGAAAGAGAGAGAGAGAGGCAAACCAAGAAATACACCTTCAACCACAGAGAACAAAGTGATGGTTACCAGAGGGTAGGTCAGTGGAGGGATGAGTAAAATAGGTGATGTGGATTAAGGAGTGCACTTGTGATGAGCACCAAGTGATGTTTGGAAGTGTTGAATCGCTATATCGTACATCTGAAACCAATATAACACTGTATGTTAACTGGAATTTAAATAAAACATTAGCAAAAAGAAAAAAAAAACAGAAAAGAAAAACCCGAATGTAGCATATTTATGTTTCAAATTACACTCAAACAAAACTTCATAGATTTTAGCAGATTAACCAGAATTTATGTTAAAAAGAAAAATAGATTTGGATAAATAGTGAACTTTTAAAATAAATGTAATTTTCCTATATCCAGTTTTAACTTTTATGTTGTTAAAATGATTTCTCTTTGAACTAAGTATTCATTAAACTTTAAACTTTTTTGTTGTTGCTCTATTAGGAACAAGAGTTAAGGAAAACAGAGCTCACCACCAGGATGCTGGGCGCCAATGTCAACATACTGAACCTCTAATTCCAATGATGAAGCAGCAAAGAAAACAAACTGATTCATGTACAGAGTCTATAGCATAGGACCGAGAGCTAAAGGAAATTAAGGAGTAGACTCAAGAGGGATTCACATCGTCTTCATCTGCCTCTCTGGGTTTCATACTGATATGGATTCAGAGTAAATCTTAAGTGTATTTGTTGAAGACAATTCTTTTTGATCCCAGGGCATGAAAAAAATAGTGGAAAGAAATGAAAAAAATTATGTATATATAAAGTCTATATATATGTGTGTGTGTATATATACACATATATACATATGAGGATTATATATACATATATTAGGAGATACATGGTGAGATACTGAGAGACAGAGAAACAGAAGCATCTCAGATATAATGACTAACCGAAGTAAAAGGTTCAAGCAGCCCACTCCACAGCATTCAAGACAGCTATATCCAGCTTACTCCACAGAAATTCCTGGAATTGATGTCACTAAGTTCATGTTCAGACTCAGTTACAAGCATGGCTCCTTTCCAAATTTAATCAAAATAGCTAAAGCTCCAAACAGCATTTTAAAGATCAAATTAAAAAGAGGATCTTAAGAAGGCTCTTAAAGCTGTGCCTCCCGAGTTATCAAGGTTCACATTAGGTTATGATTCGGTACTGTCTCAGTGTATCCTTCGCAGACTGCGATACACTGCTAAAACCTAGAGCTTTACTAAGTCACCAGGGCGGCATATCAAATTCCTTAGTTTTACATTCACCAATGGGAGGAAGGGGAAGCCCACAGACAGAAGAACCACTCCCCACTTCCACTCACTTCACCAACATTCAACAAGGGTCTACTGAATGATTTCCACGCGTCAGACCCCGCGCCCAGTGCTGTCAACACCTCCTCCACCCACCTGCAGCGAAGCCCGTCCCTTACATCCCCCGGGACCCCACAGGGATTCCAACTCTTAGGAAAACAAACCGTTCTTCAAAAGAAGATGGGGCCACGTTTCACATGCAGTGTTTTTCAGTTAGCTAGCATGTTAACTTGGCCAGAAAACTCCGTAGCTTTAACTAATTTTGGAAAACTGGTATTTAACAAATTCGTTCCTATTTTGCTTATCTGGCATTTCTTACGCTCATGAGCAACCACGGCTTATATTCAAAATCTTCCATTCTCCTTCCTGGGAAAAGTGCCATAGAAAAAGAATCAATATACAATCTCCCTTCAGAGAAAAGAGTATGATAATGCCCTCTGTTTCATGACACTAGCCACCAATCTTTGTCAAGTGTGGAACATTAGCGAAAGTGGAAATGTCATATTCCATCTACATGATAGAACAAACTGAGAAAGGGTTCTAATTTCTCTTTACCATTAGAAAAGTGGTCTCTACCCTGAAATAAGAAAGTTAATGAGCAAAGGATATTTAACTCCCTCCACTGGAGACTTCTCTGTTGCCTAGATGTTCCAGCACCACTGGAAATAATGATTGCTTGCTTATAGCTAAGCTGATAGATACCACACTCTTAATTTTTTCTTAAAATAACAATGGAAGCAATTCATAGACTGAATAATAGCACAAAAACTTAATTTTTACCAGAGATGTAGAATTTAAATATTGGAAGGGGTGATAAAGGTCATCTCGTCCACATAATGACCCCAACAAGTTATGGTTCGGCTTGTATATGGTACGAAAAAGTTCCCAGGAAAGTCGGATCATATCAATGGACAGTTTTAATCACTGGAAGTTCTTTCCTTGAACCAGAATGCTAACCCTCAGGGAGGTGGGATGGGGAAGAGCAGTGAACAGGGCTTTCACTTCTATATTAATTAAATTTTTCAGAAAGACAATATACTAGTTTGCAACTCAAAATAAGTGACTCAATATCTGACTTAATTTACTTTCCACTCATTTATCCCTGTTTTACCTAATAAGAGCCCCAGGGAGCACATATGAAATTCCATTTGGTTCCATGAAAAGAGACATCAGGTTCTCCTCAGTCTGCTTTTTTATAGAGAACAGTCTTAGTTCCTCCATAAGACATTTTGCTGAGTACTACTGGGGTAAAGTTCTCTGTGGTTCTCTCATGTTTCTGCACACCTTGCAAACAGAGGCAATTTTTTTCCACAATATTTGTATATTGAAGAATCTTAGGAGATAGAAATAATACCTCCCTCCAGAACAAAAGGCATGCATCCTTATTACTCATTATAAAAAACATGGTCCCCTGGGGCGCCTGGGTGGCTCTGTGGGTTAAAGCCTCTGCCTTCGGCTCAGGTCACGATCTCAGGGTCCTGGGATCGAGCCCTGCATCAGGCTCTCTGCTCAGCAGGGAGCCTGCTTCCCTTCCTCTCTTTCTGCCTGCCTCTCGGCCTACTTGTGATCTCTGTCTGTCAAATGAATAAATAAAATCTTAAAAAAGAAAAAAACAAAACAAAACTTGGTCCCCTAACCTTAGCCTTCCTCTCCTATAAAGCAACACACTCTAAGTACAGATGTTACCTGGCCCTCTTTGCATTGCCCCATGGGAACTAGGGCCAGGGGACAGTGCCAAAAAACCTGATATTCTTGGTGCCACTATTGCTTTTAGTAATAAAGTCCTTTATCTCTAGCCCAGGGGTCTCCCACCTTCTGTCAGCATCCATGAAACTGTCAGGGTAACCAATAAGCTTGCAAGGATGGTAAAATCTCAGACCCTTCCCAGTTTCAGGCAGGTGCTATACACGGTTGAGTTGAAAATATGTTCTTGTTCTCTAGGAGATTATAATCTAAAAATGTCAAATTTCTAAATTTTTGAATGAGATGCAATTGAGAAGCTTAAAACTGTACTTTAAAAATAAGCATTTTAAAAATAAACAAAGTACAAAGAAGGAACAGAGTTATAGTGGTCAGAAAGTCTATTCAGCAAAAAAGTAAAACAGAATCATTATATGTTATTAAGGTCATGAAAGAGGTGTTTTTACTTCAATTACATAAGACAAACTTGAAGGACTTTAAATTAGCAATAATTTCTTATCCCTGTAACCTGTAACTCAAAAGTCCCTAAATATCTTGCCCTTTCTCTTTGTCTAAAGGATATTAATGAATCATATCCTGTATATCTCTTTCTCACCTGCTCTCCTGATCCACATCCCAGTTACTGCACACTGAGCCCCTCTGGTCTTCTGAGGTTTGCTAATGTAGCTCGTTCCAGAAGCCATTCCCTAGGGTCCCTGTTGGTGAGTGGAGATATGGCGACAGCTGACTGCAGTGACTCTGATGACTTAAATTTCAAGCCTACCTTGCCACTGCTGAGCCATATCCCTTCTTGAGCCAGCACTTGGGGAGCTCAAATCTCTTAAACTAATTGAGCACTTAATATACAGCTATAAATTAATCACCTTGTAATGGTGCTAATTATTTCATTAACTCCAAACCAACCCAATCTAAACTGTCACTTCTTTAGAGCTCAGCTGCTGAAATTCTTCTTTATTTAAACTACTGATTAAAAATATGCTATGAATTACATATGCAGATAAATAAAGATTGAGTTTCTGTCTAACTTTTTGGAAATTCAGATATATTGTGAAGGAGAGAGAGTGTGTGTATGTGTTTATCCGCCTGTCTGATCAATTTTCTTTTCCTGCAGCACATACAGCAGGAACTGTAACTTGTAGCCATGTGAATAAAGTGAGATCAGAACACATTTTCATCCCACTGGTCCCACGGCAGACTGATGAGGAAAAAGGCTCTTTGCTCTCCTTTTTTTTTACCTCTTTCCCCAGAACATCTTGACTGGCAGGCTGGTAGATAATCCTGTTCAGAGTTAATGTGTAACAGGAACAGGATGGAGAGAAACTGACTTGAGAGGCTTTCATCTTCTGGGTTGGGACACACCGATGCCATATTTAAATATGTTCTCTCTGCTCACCTCTGTGAAGATAAATATCTGAACATCGAGCTTAAAAACAAAAAGGAGAGACGCACTGAGAATCAGGTGATGAGTTGTCAAACCGTGGGAAGGAGCTCTCACCAAAGAGGCATGTCTGCTTTGTAAAGAGGCCCCGTGCAAAGGAGAAATGGAGAAAACAATTAAAATGCTCTTCCTTCTCTGGGCTGTGTTCACTGGAAACCAAATCCCTAACGTGAGAAGAGGAAGCTCAGCTATTTTAACTCATGAAGAGGGGCTCTCTTGAGCAACAAGGATGACAGAATTCATCCTCTTGTGCCCAATAAAATGGGCCAAAGCCCTGGCTGGGCAATTCATTTGCCAATTCATCAGCTACTATTCTGGGAAAGAGCATCTATAATCATGAAATGCTATTTCAGTCTTTTAACAGTGGTTAACCTGATAGTTGTTCTTATCTCAAGGGCGGGAATATAGGAATCTCGAGAGTAAGGCACTGTCTAATGCATCTTTGTTTTCTTTCCCTGCGAAACCTGGCTCGATGGCTTTTCATTAGGACTATTTCAACCAGCATACGTCCGTGTGACTGTCTGGCAGCATCTGGGAATTTGCATCGTGGATTAATGGGGAGATGGAAACATTTAAGCAGGAAAATTTAAAGGCGAGGATACATCCTCCCTTAAACACCTAAAAGCCACCACTTACCCATCTGGTTTGCCCAAGCACAATTTTGGATCCTAAAGAGACAGACACAGCAGGAGGGTGGCCATGGGGATTGTGAAAGGGAGAGCAAAGGAGCACCAACATCAGCAGCCCCTAGTTTCCTTGAGGTCTGGATTCCCCATTATCCTGACAATATGTTGTTTCACTCTACTGTATCGGAATGCAACGTGATTTTTTATCGGTAAATACATCAACAACAATCTTGATTAATTCTTCCCTGCAATAACCTGGTCTACTACACTGTCAGGATATGTATGAACTTTTTGAATTCTCTGAAGAAAATTCTTGCAGTTTCGTAGTTCTTTTACTACCAGTTTTTGCTCTTAAGTTTGGTGACTTTTTCTCAGAGATGCCCGCCCTCATCTCTGGAGGTGCATTTTAACAGTGCTAATATGCATCAAACTTCAACATGCTAATGTGCTGACGGTGACATGAGATCACATATATCATCACCATCTTTTTCTGCAGAATATAAATTGATTGTGCCATAAGCTGCATGAAAGCAGAAACTATGTATGCCTTATTCCTTCTGAAGAACAAAGCACCCAAAATAGTACTTGACTCACATAAGGCACAGTAAATATACACACAGATAAATAAATAAAGAGTGAGTTAAACTGATGTGATTGTATTTGTGATTTTTAAAGCCCTGAATTAGTCTATTGTACTAGATAGACTTCTGCTACATCTAAATTGTCTTGAGAGCATTTCTGTATGAGGCATTTCCTTCCTGGAATTCCTCCAAAACTTGAGCTCTCTGAATCTGACAACTTCAAATATCTTTAATGATTTCTTTAAAGAGCAATAAAACGGCAGGCTACTAAAAAGGAGATAACTGTACCATCCCTGCTCGTGAATGGACTTAGCAAGCATTTAAGGAGCCTTAACATCAATCTTCCACAGCTAGATTTATAACGCATCCATTTTATGAATCGCTTTGACTTGGATCCTAAAGCCCCCAGGCACAATTTTGCAGGGAGTTCCTATGACACACATACATTAAACTGAGAAGCAGGAAATATGATTCTCCTAGAGGCTGGTATTCAACTACTTTGATTATTCTGCATAATAAGTCAGGTTGGGTTGGCAGGTCATTATCGGATGGATATTGCCAACTATGGGAGAAAAATAGGGCAAAGGGGCCTTACACGGAATAAACCCAAACACATTCAAGCCATGGGAAATATGTTATCAAATTCAAGGCAAAAATTAGGGTGAGTGCTTTCAGCAACTATTCTAACTTAAGCACTGAATATTCATTTGTATTTAATGAGTCCATGCTTTCTGAAGAAAATAACATGATAAAATGAGGTCATAGACTTTCATTTTGCCTTTGAGATGGTAGACTGATTTAAGGTTCTTGGGTCTCCCTGAATAGGTAACAATTTCTAACAGACGCAGATGTATTGGCCAAATGTGACCTTAAAGGAGTTACCTGACACAATTTATCTCTTAATAGGACACAAATCAAATATCTTTACCACATCTGTGTAATTTTTAGAATACTGTTTTGATATATACTCCTTGATATACATAGTCGGCAAACTCGTTGCTCCCTCCAAAAACGTTCTACAATTAAATGCAATTGTAAATGAAATCAAAGGGCCGCAGAGGTTTATGGCTGGTAGATACCATGGGATCATCTTGCCAACCATCACTTCCACTGTATCTGTCTCTAGATAGTGTGTCTGGTCATTTCTGCTTCAATTTCCCTGTATATGGGGAGCTTAGTAGCCAGCAAGATAGCCTACTCCATTCCTAAGCAGCAGGAGAGATGGAAGAGAAAGCCTTATAAAAATAACTTCCACTTCTACTGCACTTTAAGAAGTTTACAAAATGTTTTTAAATCTGTCATCCCAGTCTATCCTTAAGACACTAAGACCAAGTAGAAACTATTAATCCCACTTCCCAGATAACAAAGTTGAAGCTCAAAAACATAAAAACATAAAATAATAGAATGATGTAACTTTCACATTTTCAGCTATGTAATAAAACAGCTTACGTATCTGATAGATGTACACCTTTGGGATTTGCCTTCATCCCCCACAAAATGCACCCCTGGCTTGAGGTAATTATTGCTTATTTTAATCTTGATGAGGCTCCAGAATCAGCACATCCTTCTGTCTGCAGACGTGAAGGAGTCTAACTTGCTACCACTGTCTGCATGGTCCCAGAAGAGCTCCTTCTACAGAGGATCTGTGTGGGTTCGGCACGTGTATTTAAATTCCACAAAGAAACATATGAATGACTTAACATCTCTTCACAAGGAAAGATGCTACATGCAAAACAGTAAGCTGAATGATTTTTAAAAACGTCCTTTTGGGAGGCTCTTCGCAATAATTTCTAAAGTGACAGGCAATAAATGATATCTCAAGTGCAATCACCATCTTAAAGTAAACTTCAAAGAGTAGAATCCATATTTTATAGTATCTCCTGTCATCATAGGTATTCTTGAATGTGTAATTACTGTTCTACCATTCAGGCAGGAGTTACATATGGGGAGCCCAGTCACAAGCTTACTGATTTTCCATCTTAGGATACAAAAGAAGTCACTTCTTCAATTAGAGTACAATGGCACTAATGAATGCACTCTGGTTGTTCCCTTTCTTACAAGACTTTCTTATCTGGCAGCTCCGGTGATGTGATGAGAAGGCGATTTGCAAGTCTGATTTGGAAGTTTTGATCACAAGAGACTAGGTAGTAGAAAGTTTCTGCTTACCGTCTTAGGGACATTACGGAAAATTAGCTCTGGTAATGTATTGAAATTATTCAGATAGAAATAGACTCTTAACTTTGTGATCCTTCCTTCTTAACATGCACATGGACTGTGATGTAAATGAAAACTCTTATAGATATTCTCAAGAGACTTCTGTTTAGGAATTGAATCGCTTCAAACTTTGCATTATTCAGCTCTCTGGTCAGTGGGCAGGAATAGATCTCAAGATATTTCCACAGTTTCAAATATTCTATTTCTCCTCTTGATGAATTTGAGTCAACAGTTCTAAACAAGTTTTAATAATCAATTGCAAGGATTTTATGCAGAAGAATGAGCTAACTGATTTACTTTACCATTTTGTGCACATACATAGTGGCATCCGTCATATCGCTCTCCCACATTATCTAGATTTTAAAACACTGAACATCTTGGAAGTAAAATAAACACATCATTAAAAGAAGTGTTATTTCTGGTCCACATATATTAGAAGATAAAAAAATCTTACTTAACTACTGTATTAAGCAAGCTACAACACTAAAGTATTATTCATGAAACTAGACATAATGATAAAAGCAATCTACTGATAATATCATGGGTAAGTAAATGTGGAAACAGTCAGGAAAATATTTCTTTGCTTTATGGTGCAAAGCAAGAATATATGCAGCCTATTGGTCCCTGAAAGACAGATGCGTACAATGTAGACTGTTCCACTGTAGAGCACATTCTGTTAGACAGTGGTGAGGCTGAACCTCATCAGTTTTTAGAGGGGCCACCTAAACTCCCTTGCCATCTGGGTGATTGAGAGCCCTGCCAGGTGGAGATTGGCCAGGTGCACTGAAGGAGAATAAGATGTCAGAAAGGCAAAAGGTAATTTGTTTTCTCCTCTGGGGTAACCTGGATATGTTCTTTTTCTCCAAACTGTTAAGTTTCAAGGAAATATGTCTATGCAAGTCTTGAATTATTAACAAGTTTAACATCCATGTACCACCTAATGTGGATGCGTTTGGAGGTGGGCGAGGATCAATTTTATGTTTCTAATGTTTAATTGAGTCTAATGACCAGAAATGACCTAGAAGGCCTTCAGCCTCGGGAGGAAAGGCATTAAGCAGATCTGGGGAATGAGACACTTCTACTTGCCTGAATATTTTTTATTTCAGACTCTGTCCCTGAATCTGCCAACATGACAATGTTCTTCAGTACTACAAAAGACATGCTCCGGACTTTTGCAAACATGACACCTGCTTGACTGACAGCCTGTTCCTGCATATCAGTTCCTCGGCTTTAGTCACACAGCAATCTGTCAGCCACTCAGATGACAAGAACTCCTTAAACCATTCAAGAGTTAACTTGTTTTTTTAATCTCTCCATAATTCTTGGGGTGGCAAAATTGCCTTCCAAAACAAATAACACTATTTAAAGGTTAATTGCTTGATTAATGTATGCCTTCTATGACACTTGCTCTTTATTTACACAGACAGAAGAATCTCCCACTGTACCTTGTTTTAAATCTCCTCGTTCACTGCTTTTGTTTGGTCCAAGGGATCATTTTTCATGGGTTCTCAACACAGAAATCAAAACATTATCCTACTTTTCTGTTACTGTGGTTGTTTAAATGATCTGTTTGTATTACTGACAAAGAACTTGATGATTGAAAGTGAATCAGCCATTTCTCACTCCCCTCCAGGTGGGTAGAACTGGAAATTATTTCTCATCATTAAGTAAAAACATTTTACTTTTGGTTGGCATGACAGTGACATAGGGCTCTCCTTGGCTCTTTCCAAGGCAACTGGAAAGTGAAAACCTTTCAGCTCAAGACACAGAGTCAATCTTTTACACTCTCGTTAACATTAAAGAAGGGCATGTGGGCAAATTGACATTCATAATAGTATGATTCATTCAGAATCAAATTAATAACCAGTATTGGGTTGTTTTTCCAGAGCAAAAGTGAAAGTAAAAAATAATGCTACAAACTCAGATTGTATGCCTGGGAAGCATTACGGGCATTAAGGGCAAATAGTATCTATTTATTTCATCTGAAGATTTTCCCAAGATCAGTGGTAACTCTGTAGAAACTCAAAACTGAATAGAGTTCTTAAATAAAAGTGGTCTTCCTCTGCTTTCCTTCATCCCCAAAGATTCTGAAACTTTCTGAAGAGATGGAAAACACATATGTTGGTATGAGCAATCAAGGAGAACTTTGTAAACTGTATTTCCTAAGAAAATATCTTTTATATAACTTGTATAGGATGGAACTGCCAACTCTGGGTGATGAAATGGAATATGTTAGACTGGGAATGAGGGGAAAAAATGGAAGGAGCAAAAGATAATCAGAGGAGAGGGTAATGTAAGCAGAAAGGTACTACATATATTTTATATTTCTAAAGGAATCAAGAGAACATGGTTCACTCATGATAGTGATGTCATCTATTTCTATCTACAAGGCTTTCTCTCTCAATATAATAAATCCAGTGAGAACAAACATTTTTATTTGCCTAAAAATTTGATTCCTTTTTTTATTCCTTAAAGAATGTGTGTGTGTGCATGTGTGTGTGTGTGTGTGTGTGTGTATCAGTAGTAAGAAATGAGGGTGAAAAACCTACCAGACAACTAAGAAACAGAAGACACTCAGAAATATCTTTCTATAAATAAATACAGAGAAAATCTGGATAACACATTAAAAAAATATTTTAGAAGGACAGAACCTAGGAAACTTCAAAATAACATAATTTGTATCCTTCAGCTTTTAGAGATCATGTTTTACTGCTATGTGACCCTGTCTCAGTCTGTTCGGCCTCCTATAACAAAATATCAGACTGGGTGGCTTATAAACAATAGAAACATATTACTCACAGTTCTGGAGGTTGGAACGTCCAAGATCAAGGTGCTAGTAGATTCAGTGTCTGGTGAGAGCAAGCTTCTTGGTTCATAAGTGGCCACCATCTTTTTCCCATGCTCTCACCTAACAGAAGAGACAATGGGATCTTCTTGGGGTCTCTTTTATAACGGCACTAATCCTATCTAATCAACTCCTACTAAAGGCTCCACCTCTGAATACCATGATCCTGGAGGTTAGGATTTCAACCTACGGGTTTGAAGAGGAACATTCAGTCTATAGCAGAACCTCTCCACAGGCAGTTCCTGTGATAGCAGCTTGTTTCTTCAAGGTCATCAGTAAAGTCTCTCTAGTACATGCCAACAAGACACAACCAAGTGTATGTGGGTAGATAGATGGATAGATAGAGACAGAAGACAGACAGATAAACCCAGTTACAGGAGTAACATCTCACTTTTGCCATATTCTGTTGGTTAGAAGCAAGTCACAGGTCCTGCACACACTCAAAGGGAGGGGATTATACAGGGCATTTCCAAGGTCTATCTGCCACACCTGTGAAAAGAATTTTCCACAAGCTCATACTCCAGAGAGGATTCCTACACATCCGAGGAGTCATTTCCTGGCAAGCAACCTCCCACTTACAGGTCAAATCAGTCCCACAAAAGTACTTATTTCTGGTTCTGACCACGTCTCAAAACACAATGAGAAATATTCTAGTATTCAATGGAATGTAGCTGTTCACCAAGGCATAACATTACTAAACAATGATGTGAACCTAGATGATAACTATATTTCCAAGTTTCTGCTGTTTGATATGATTCCGAGATATACTCAAAACGCTTCTCTAATGTTTCCTTTCTCCGATAGGAATGGTTTATTATGTGAACAGAGCTGTAGACATGCAATTAAACAATCTAATGAGGAAGTTAATGTCTCTTCCCAGGGTCAGGATGGTAAAGGCTAGAACCCAGTGGTGTGCTTGAACAGTTAATAACTTAATTCCTTAAGGAATTAATAACAAATGTCCACACCTTTGTTTAATTGCTAATGTACACTTCCTTAATATGTGTTGCTCTCAATAGATCTCTTATCCAAGACATTGAAATGATCAGCTGATAGACTGTTCAAAAATAGCTAAATCAGAAATTTTGTAAACAATGCATATTTTTCACATTTTATTTAATATTCTTAAATTACATTTCTTTGCTATTATTTTGATGTAAGTCCAAGACAATTTTTAGTGTGTATAAGACTACTGATTGGATTTCCCTGTTGTCTTTTATCAACAAATTCATCCATAATGCATCATCTATGATTTCTGGTTTAGTTTTCTTTAAAGCAGACCAAAAACATAAAAAACAAAGTACAGATTTTGAAGTAAATCTTCTAGATTTTACTATTTATTTTACATATGTTTTAGTCACATCTAATTGGATAATAATTTTCAGCAACTCAGATCCACTGAGTCTTTCAAAAACATTTGACATGATTTTCAAAGAAATCATCTCCTTTACATTTTATATTTTATTAATACAGTGTAATTAATTTTCAAACCCATTACAACCAGTTCAAATGACATTATCAGGTTTAGGACCAACCCTGACTAGTTTTTCCATGTGGGTTCCATGTGAGCAAGTAGACTAGAGAGTAGTTTTGGCCAAGGCACTCAAGAGTGCGTTGGGCAAAAGTCAGCATGATTTAAGAAGGAACTGAGTGTTATTTAACCAGTAAATTAGTTAATAAGAGTCATTTAAAAGAGCTTCTGCTACTGATTGTCAAAGATATAATCAATATGCACAAATCCAACAAATATTTTTGAACCCCTACTATGTGCTAAATTATGGAGGGAGAGGCTAACTACCCCACACAGGAGAAAAAAACGTGATTTCAATACAGTTACTGTGTGAGGTACTCCTGCACTTATGTAATGTTTACAGCATACAAAGCATTGCTTCTTCTTTAACCTTAAAAAGCTTTTGATGTGAGCCTGGAATTCTGGCAGTTGCTAAAGAATGGTGAGAAATTCACCAAGGTCCTAAGGTTCTTGCTTGATGATTTATGACTCACCATTTAGCTGAAAGTGCCTGTCAAATTCATATTTTAATAACAGCAAACATGAGGTTGAATTATAAAATAGTTTCCATTTAATCCAATTTATTTTATATAGTTACGTTCAAGAATGCATGCCTAGAAAATTATAGAAGTCCCTTCTCCCACAACCCATATATAATTAGTCACCAAGTCATGGCACTCAAAACCGTCCATTTCTCCCCAACTTTACCATGTCACTGCTTTAGTATATTCCTCCTAATCTCCTGAAAAATTCTTTCTTCCTAACATCAGTCTTCCCCCTCAAGTCCATATCCATACTGCTTCTGAAGTTCACAAATCTGCTTTTATGATTCTCATTTTTAAAGCCCACTCTGGATTTCCACATTCCAAAGAATAGTTCCTAAGCTCCTTTAAATAGAGCCAAACAGGACCCACACAATCTAGATTTACCATATTTACCAGCTTCATCTATGATTGTTCCCACTCACATTCTAAGTTCAACATCATAAATTCATCTCTATTCCTTCTCCAAATGCACATTGCATAAGTTTGTATCATGGCAAGCCTGTTCTTGATTCTTAAGCACCTTATTTCCTTAAAATCTTGGCACACTTACACTTATCCTTAAGATCAACTCTTTAAACCCTTACCCAAATCTTCCATGCAGTTTCCTCACAATATTTTGGGCAGCTCTCTTTTATTGCACAAATTTCGTTGGACAAGTATTTACTGAATCCCAAATACTGGACTGGGTTCTACAGTTCTATTACACTGTAAACTCCTTAACAGCAGGCACCACACCTTTTTCATTTTTACACCATTCCCAACTGTCTAATGCAGTATGTGTATACCATGCACTGTATTTAAGTTTACTGGCTGAATGAGTGAATATCAGTGCCATTAAATATAGCAATAAACTCTTTTTGGAGATTTTATTGGGAAGTTCCCCATGCATTGCCTTCAGAGTTTTAGAAAATAAATGGGAACAACATTCTAAGTTGAACAGTCCTCTCAATATCTTGGGCTTTTTGTAGTAACACAATTTTTCTATTCTTGCAGAGTTAAGATAATATGCCTCTGTTGATTTATTTTTTTAAAGATTTTATTTATTTATCTGAGAGAGAGACAAAACAGGAGCAGGGGGAGGTGCAAAGGGAGAGGGACAAGAAGACTCCCTACTCAGTGGGGACCAGACATGGGGTTCGATCCCAGGACCCTGAGATCATGACCTGAGCCAAAGTCAGATGCTTCACTGACTGAACCACCCAGGAGCCCCTGCCTGTGTTAATTTAAAATCTAAATGGCTGATTATGTCTTCATCCTATTCCCACAATGTGTTAAAGAGTAGAAATTATAGTAACCAGTCCACCACTTGGTATTACATACCCATGGTAAATAATCAATTTGACCTAAATTTTCCATGAATTGGCTATTTCTTTTTTAGCCAGTGGACTACGAGTCATATTTACCCTTTCTGTATCTCCTATTTTAGTTGGAGTAGAAGGTAGATTAGTTCCATTTCCTAACACAAACATAAAACTCTTCATATCAATTTCAACTCAAGAGCACACCAAATTTCTTCATTTTTGTGCCATGTACCACTTCTAAAATATTTAGTATATTGATGGTATAATTGACATATGATCAGAACTTGTCTATTCATTTTCCTTCTTAGTCAATTGAGGTTTACATCAAAGCTTTTAAAGATAATTGAAGATCAAAACTTTGCTCAATTTCTTGAAAATCTCATTTGCCTTTGTTATTTGGCAAACTTTTAATGATAGGTGTTAAATTAACTGTACTATCTTGCCATAAGTGTAGCCAGCAGTTTTAAGACAATCCTTTATCTTTAAAAAGAGTAGAGATGAGAAGGGGTAAAGAGCCAATGTTTCTAAATTAAGCTATGATAAAAATGAATTTTGTTATTTCTAAATATTTTGACAGAAAACTGCAGTGAAACACTAGCTGTGAACACTAAGATATTTTATTGACTTGGAAACATGGTTCCAGAGACCAACACTTAAAAATGTGCAGTTCTTTAGGATGTGCTGTATGTTTGGTTATTCAGTTAAATCCCTGAAGATGATGGAACATTGTGATCATAAGAGTTTCTTATGGTCATTAATTTTCCAACAATATTTTCAAACACTTGAATCAATGTCACATGAACACTTTGAAAAGCACAATTAAAAAATCTAGAATTCTGGGGTGCCTGAGTGGCTCAGATGGTTGAGTGTCTGCCTTTGGCTCAGGTCATGATCTCCAGAGCCTGGGATCAAGCCCCATGTCAGGCTCCCAACTCAGTGGGGAGTCTGCTTCTCCCTCTCCTTCTGCCTCTCCCCCTATTTGTGCTCTCTGTCTCTGTCTCCCTCAAATTAATAAATAAAATCTTTTTTAAAAATCTACAACTTTTCAGCTGGCAATGCTAGTACTTTGGGGGCCCAATGTATCATAATAGCTATTTGGCAACAAGGGACAAAGTTTTCTAAAACCAATTTTATCTTCATAAATGCCCTAGCTATCTAAAAATTAAAAGGTATAAAATTATCCTAATTGAAAATAAAGAACTAACCAATTGATAATACCAATTGAAAAGAAAGGTGGGAAAATAAGCACTAGGTTATCCCAGCAGCATAACACAGTGTGGAGGAGCATGAAGACAGGACATACGAAGGAAGGACTGAGAGAATTTGACAGTTCCAACAACAGACTGTTTAGTTGCATCCAACATCTATCCCCATATGTCCCTTGGTAGACATGCCAATATCTGTAGCATAGTTTCTGTTTTTTTTTTTAAATTGAAGTATAGACTACATACAATGTTACAGTAGTTTCAGGTGTGTAACATAGTGATTCAACAAGTTTATGTGTCATGCTATGCTCACCACATGCTATCATGTGGTGATGCTACCCATCTGTCACCATACAATGCTATTACAATACCATTAGTTATATTCCCTATTGTATCTTTTATTCCCATGACTGACTTACTCAGTCCATAACTGGATGCCTATTGTATCCTCTACCCCTTCACCAACTCTGCGCATCCTCTACCTCCCCTCCTCTCTGGCTACTGTCAGTGTGTTCTCTGTATTAAGGGATATGATTCTGCTTTTTGTTTATTAATTCATTTGGTTTTTTTTGGATTCCATATGTAAGGAAAGTCATATGGTATTTGTCTTTTTCTAATTTATTTCACTTGGCATAATACCCTCTAGGTCCATCCAAGTTGTTGTAAATGGCAAGATCTCATCCTTTTTTGTGGGTGAGTGATACTTCATTGTGTATATAATGTACCTTCTTTATCCTTCCATCAATCAAGGGACACGAGCTGTTTCCATATATTGTAAATAATTATTGTAAATTTATAAATTTGTGTTGTAATTATCATACCTATTGTAAATAATGCTGCAATAAACATGGAGCTTATATTATCTTCAAATTAGTATTTCATTTTCTTTGGGTAAATACCCAGTACTTAAAATGACTGGATCACATATTATTTCTATTTTTAGTTTTTCTAGGAGTTCCGTACGGTTTTCCACAGTGACTGCACCAATTTACATTACCACCAATAGTACAAAAGGGTTCCTTTTTCTCCACATCCTCGCCAACACTGGTTATTTCTTGTCTTTTTGATTCTAGTCACATTGACAGATGTAAGGTAATATCTCATTGTGGTTTTCATTTGCATTTTCCTGGTGATTAGTGGTACTGAGTATCTTTTCATGTGCCTGTTAGCCATGTACATCTTCTCTGGAAAAATATCTGTTTGGGTCCTCTGTCCATTTTTAATCAGATTATTTCAGGGTTTTTGATGTTGGGCTCTGTAAGTTCTTTATATATTTTGGACATTAACTCCTTACCAGACATATCATTGTCAAATATCCCATTCAGCAGGTTGCCTTTTCACCTTGTTGATGGTTTCCTTTGCTATGCAAAATCTTTTTATTTTGGTGTAGTCCCAGAGTTTATTTTGCTTTTGTTTCCTTGTTTTAAGAAACGTATTTAGAAAAATGTCATGGCTGATGTCAAAAAAATTATTGCCTATGTTCTCTTCATAAGAAATACATTTAGAAAGTGCCTGGGTGGCTCAGTGGGCTAAAGCCTCTGCATTCGGCTCAGGCTCAGGTCATGATCCCAGGGTCCTGGCATCGAGCCCCACATCGGGCTCTCTGCTCAGCAGGGAGCCTGCTTCCTCCTCTCTCTCTGCCTGCTTCTCTGCCTACTTGTGATCTCTGCCTGTCAAATAAATAAATAAAATCTTTTTTTTAAAAAA